>NC_137811.1:29401136-29428636 GCF_963921795.1 Nannobrachium achirus
TGTCGTGGACAGCGCCTTAAAGGAGTAGTTCACCCCAAAAACTCACGCTATGGAGACTTCTAATTCATGGATATTTTTTGTATTTGTCGCATTTCTAAGACAAAAATTTGATTGTAGTAAATTTACCCCCATTGATTCCGGCTGCATTTGGGTCCCCATCCGGAATCAATGGCGGTACATTTATTGTAATGAATTATTTTGTCTTAGGAATGCGACAAAAAACTCAAAATATAATTGAACTCAAGTCTCCATGGTGAGTGATCAATAGAAAAAAAAGTCGTTTTCGGGGTGAACTACTCCTTTAACTGTTTGTGCTATGACATATCAGAATGATCACTTTATTTGCCATTGGTGACAGACGGTAGTCTAGCAACACTTGAGAGAACTAGCCTAGGACATACACAGTGTGACAGCAGACAGGGTGTCTAATCAATTAGTACAAGGAGATGGAACATAACATTAGACGAGTGCATGACAAATGTATATTTAAAACGCGAAGGTGGGTGCCATTACTGTCTAAACTTAAAGCATAATTATGCTAGAGTCTTTCAGGGGTGAGAGACTGAGAGAGAGAGAAAGTGAGGAACATGGAAAGTGCACGTGTCTCTCGGCTAGCAGTTGTGCAGAACTTTGCTCCAGGACATTCCGGGAACCATCTGTTTCCGGCGGAACGCAGGGTGCACGGGGTAGGAAGCGGCACTGGCAAATTTGCTAGAAAGGTGGTTGTCAACGCGCATGTTGTGAAATCTCCCCCCCGTTTGAGGGAGAATATATTTTTCCTCCTTGCATATAACACCTCACCTCATCCTACCTTGAATTAACTTAAGTGTTAAAGAGCCGCCGGACGAACTTAACTTCACTATAGAAAACACAGAGTACATATTGGAAAATCTTTCACACAAATCCATTTTTATTGTAAAATATAAGACGTGTCTCATTTTGTTATTCAACCATCACAATCAAACACAGGACACAATGGCACAAAAAAACAATTGCAGTAAAGTAATGTGGGGCTGGCTGGGTGATATGGACACAATAAAATATCACAGTATCTTTTATAAATATTAAGTAATGTAAAATAACCTAGTGGATAATGACAAATGTTAGACAGTAATTTATATATGTAGCCTTTTAAATCAGAAAAATGCCATGTCATAATCCACAATTCCAGATAATATCTAGTATCATGCAATATTGATATCATATTGATATATTGCCGAGCCATAAAGTAATCCAATTGTGCTGTTTTAAGGTATCTAATACTGTAGTATGTATATCCTCTGTAGCTTAAATTAAGTTATATGTGCATTAAATTAATTATTTGTGCTTAATCAAGCATGTGTACTGTACACAGAAATGAGCTCAATATAAATCAAGGAGATAGGCCCCCACAAAAGACAAAACAGGCAGCCGTTGTACACTTGCCAACAAATCACTACAATTAATATGCTCCGCGCTTGCGTGCGTGCACGTGCATGCATGCGCATGTGTTCATTCGTGTGTGTGTGCGTGTGTTAGAGAGAGTGAGAAAGTGAGAGAGAGAGAGCATGCAGGCATTTGAGTGCAAACAAGCCTGTGTGAGTGTGTGTGCGTGCGTGCGTGCGTGCGTGTGTTTGCATATGATGCAGGGAGGTGGTGTCAAGGTAAACTGGCTGAGAGACAAACCAATCTCCACCTCTTTGATGAGGAGAAGTGCCCTGGGCAGTCAGTGAAGACATATGCAGCCACATGCTGCAATAGCATAGTGTGAATGGAATCTTCACTCCTCATCTTTCATTCTTTCTTCCATAGGCAGGCTGCACGGTACAACATTGTTCTATTCCATTTTCACCTTGTAATTTTGATCACATATTGGCATGTGGGTGACCGAATGTGAAAGGTAACTGTATGTGAAATGAATGTCCAAATAAATGCCTTGTTAGTTATTTTTCAATTATATATTTTGTAATCAAAAACATGCAAAGATTTACTTATGCAGTTTGTTGTAAACTATTATTGTAAACTATTATTAGTATACAATTATTATATACTAAAATATTTGAGGTTTAGGAGAAGTCAAGGTAGATGTACATATCGTTGCAGCCGTGTGGAAACGTCATTAGCCTATATCCAAAACTGTTACTTCTCAGGACAAAAATGGAAAAAATAGCAGATCTACAAGCTCAAAACATTGTGATACATCGGTATCGAATTGTTTTGCAATGCAAATAATCGATTGTATCAACATTACGTAATTGTGCATTCTATTTAGCAATTTTAAGAAGAAAAAATAAAAAGAGGGGTTTAATTACTTTTCCATTCCATTTAGCTACACTTTGTCTATCGCTAAATGTGTGTATTGTCTGTGTTCATGTCAAGGTTTGACCATTTGTGTTCAAATACAGTGCCATGAATGAACCAATATCGTCCATGCATCATATCATCATCCATGTATTGTGATGCATGTCGTATCGCTGTCATGTATCGTTACACCCCTACTGTATAGTACAATGAAGTGGGGCGTTAATTTACAACAAAAACTATATTGTCACCGGCACCCACCAGCTCAGTTGATTTGGGACAGTTCCAGTGAACAGGGGGAGTTTCGTATTATGTGCCGCCCCAGGGGGGATTCTTTTCTTATCTTCTGCAAAGGTGAGACCAGCTGGTCTCCCCGTAGACCACCTGAGACCAAAGAACAGACCCCTTTTTTTGTGTAGTGGAAAGAATGCGACTATCCTGTGAAATGGGAACAGAGGACTCACATAGAACTATCAAATCTTATGTGAACAGGGTTGCATCCTGCATGCTGCATGGTCAGCCATGCTTATGCCATTAAATGTTAATATGGAGAGAGGGAAATCATAGCATTCGCAAAACGATCTCTCAGTCGTTGGAGGATGCCTGCTAAAATGTCAGTGAATACTCTACTCTGTCAATGAAAACAGACTGAAAACTACAGTTATCGAGTGCTGGTTTCTCACTCCATGCGGAGCATGCCACTTTTCATATGTAACAATTTACATTTTTAATCAGAATCAAACTCCATTTATTCACCCAAGTTCAGCAGCAGTTCAGGATCCGCACAGTAATTTGTCTTGTTGACATTGACGCAGAACATATTGGCAGTCAGTAAGTAACAAATAAATACTGACGCCACGACCTCACTTTCAGTATAATGGAACATAACTGGACGATGAGACTGGAACTGATATTCTGAACACATATAGGCTACATACTTATGTATCTATGTCATGTCTGTCATAATGTATTTCCTGTAATTCTCTACCACTGCTGTTTTCCAGTCTAGACAATTCATTAAAAAATAGATATAAAACCAAGATTGATGACTTGAAAATATTCTCTTATTGTATTATACTGTATTACAGCGAAGCCAGTTCGTAACAATGTGCAATGAACAACACAAACATTCATTCTGTTCTGTTCTTCTATTCTATAGATTACAAAATATTACAATACTTGCAACAATAACTACCCCCTGTCTCCTTTGATCCAAATTGTCTCTGAACAAACTCCTCAATCTGCTAACAAGGGTATAAGCCATAAGGTGTGTTTCTCTTTGCCGTGTAGAGCTAAGACTCCGAGAAGAATGTTATCACGGTTTGTGGGGTGAAAGTGATTAATGAGGACTTATTTTGTGTTTGTTAGGGACGGCGGATACAGGAGACTGATCAGCGAAAGATCAAAACAGGCCCAGGCGAGAGAGAGCCAGGTGGGAACAAACAGCGAGCAACGATAAGTGCAACCGACAATGTGGGGGGACAGGGCATTGTTAGCAAGAACAAGAGCGGAAGAGAGAGGGAGAGAAAAGAGACGGTGCTGGTGGAGGAGGAGGAGGAGGTGTGGGGCCAACAAAAGGTTATGGAAGTAAACAAGAAAAGTACAAGAGGGGGGTGAAGCGAGCAGAGAAAAAGAGAGATAGAGCAGGGGGGGATAGAGGGATGAAAGAATGAATGAGGGATAATTGCATTAGAAAGAAGAGAGGGGGCCAGAAGGAAGGAAATGATTAGAGGAGAGCGGGCTGATATCCGATAGAGAGGGAGAGAGGGAGAGGGTGGGTGGGAGCGGAGGGCTCGCTTACCGCCCGCCGTTCAATACATACTGACACTCTCTGTGTCAATACACAAACACACTGTGTGTGTGTGTGTGTGTGTGTGTGTGTGTGTGTGTGTGTGTGTGTGTGTGTGTGTGTGTGTGTGTGTGTGTGCGCCTGTGTGTGCGTGCGTGTGTGTGTGTGTGTGTGTACAGGTCTCTTAATCCCAGTCCAGTGGCCTGTCCCTCCATGTCCTCTCTGAGGTATACACTCACGTTAGTCTCAGTCATGCCTCAACTTGAACTTCCATGTTTTTTTCCGGTTTCAAGTTGTATAAAAGGATAACGCCGCAGTTGGGCAGAAACCTTGTATCTCCAAGTTTCAAATTTGTAATTTTTTTCGCAAAGTACAGCCCTGCTTCATCATACCAGGCCATCGCACAAAAGTAGTGAAAACAGCTGATCTACAAGCACACAACGCCTTGCGGTGCGGGGCGTTGTGTGCTTGTAGATCGGCTGTTTTCACTAGTTTAAATCATTTAGAAAACGATAGGTACAAAACAAACGGTTTTGGACATACAAGGTTTCCACCCGACAACGGCGATAAAATAAGCTGAAAAAATACTTTATTGATCGCCGAAGGGGAAATTCACACTGTCACCAGACCAGAGACGTGCATACGTACATGCAGTTTAAACTACAGACCAGGCCTGGCATTTCATCATTTTAGGGGCAAGGCCACTTGGCCTTTGGTATTTTTCGAGGGCACAAAGGCCGAATGCCAGGGCAGGAAGGCCATCAAATAAAACAAGATTTTAGTCCATTGAAAGAATTTGTTGAATTTAAGGGTTAGGGATGATAACCTAATCTGCAGTGAAATAGATAAATGATGGTAATCAAATCAAAGTCACTGGATTGGTTTAAAGATGGGGACTCGGGGGAGTTAAGATTTCAGAATCTCAACAAAGGACATTGGTGACGACAAGAAAGAGACTGGTGTCTGCTGTCTACATATTGACAAGAAATTGACGGAGGAGAAAGTCAGCTGGGGCATTAAGGCCACTGTGGCCTTAGGTCATGCCATTGGGGCACAAGGGGCACAAGGCCAAACTGAGCCTACCAGTCGGCCATGGCCTTCATGGCCTCCATGAAATTCCTGCCCTGCTACAGAGACAAACAAAGCAGATTAAAATAAATGAATAAAAACAGAGGTGACAGCCACCTCATAGAAAGGAGTTCGTTCAAACAAGATTAGATGTACAGTGTATACTATATTCATCACCTATTATCCAATTACAGTAACCAATGAGTATACTCTACATTCTGTTACCCATTCAGAGAAATGAATCTCAAATCTTTGTATTTATTTATATTATTGCCCTTGCTTTATTTCTGTCTCATGTATACTCACATCCACCCCATAAATGAGCCGCACCATTTAAACAGGAGTCATCACCATCACATACTGTAGGTTTACTTACATTTTTGTTATATTTAATTTTAAATTAAGGCTTTGCTTCTAAATAATCCATTAGCCAAGTCTCACCTGACTGAACTGTTATCTATCTACATTATTCTCAGTTCAATAATCATGTATGCCTGGGGCAGTAGAACATTGTTTTATTTGTTCTCCAAATATACAGAAATTGCCGAAAATGTTGTTGTTCTCCTACATGCTCTTTTCCTCGTAACTGTGTTCATCTTTCTGAGTGTTTAGTCAGCACACACGTCTAGTATCTTGCCTCCCAAGTCTATCTACTAACAGTATATCTTCTCCTTTGTCTCTGTCTTTTTCTGTCCATCTTTGTCTCTATGTCTTCATGTGTCCATGTGTCTCTGTTTATCTAAAGACTTCTGTCTCTGCCAGTCTGCCTCTTCTTTATATCACTGTCTACCTCTGCCTGACTCTGTATTCCTTGTCTTTCTCTCTGCATATATTCTCTTATACGATAGTCTCTCTTTTTCATCACTGTCTCTCCTCCCGTCTCCCTCCAAATCTCTCTCTCTCTCTCTCTCTCTCTCTCTCTCTCTCTCTCTCTCTCTCTCTCTCTCTCTCTCTCTCTCTGCCACACACGCTCTCTCCCTCTAGGCGGGCCTACCTTTTTGTCATTGACCCCTGCCCTGGGTGTCTGGGCATTGACTGCCTCTCCCCCATGTCACTGGAGCTGTCTGTCAATACTTACCAGGTTTGGCAACCCTCTGCACTGTGGTCAGAAAGTGGGGGTGAGAGAGGGAGAGAGAGAGAGAGGGAGGGAGAGAGGGAGAGAGATAGATATGTGTGATGCCAGGTAACAAAATGAATGAGAGATAATTAAAGGAAAGGGAGAGTGTGATACAGTAATACAGTATAATGGAAGAAGCTGTTGTGTAACATCACACAGTATCCTCTTGTACTAGGTTTCCCAAACATTGGGTCGGGACCCATTTGTTGGTCGCGGACACATTTTTATGGGTCCCTTTATTTTTTTGTTTCCTACATTTTATTTTTAATAATTATTATAACTTCAAAACAATTTCAAAAAACATTTCCAAAAAAGCACAGATTATCATCTATTAAAAAACTATTTCAATTATTATTTTGTCCAGTAATTTCATGAAGAAATTCAAGAAAAATCTAAGAAATTCCATTTCTTGAGAACACAAATGTTTAGAAAGTATAGTGAATATTGCCTATCTAAGCTCGCTATGCTGCGCAAAGTGACTTGTTGTGAGCTTATAGATCTGCTGCTTTCACTATGGGGCTGTTAAGTCTATCATTTTGTAGGCAGAGGACAACTTTTGCCCCCAGTGCCCGTGAATCTTTTTACTATTTACTAATTTTTCTTCTCTTTGTTGTTGAAAGGAAAGTGGTAGAATTATACTTTAGTCGTTATTTTTGTCTCGGATCTGTTGAAATAGCGAGGGACAGATATTGATAATAAATCTGTTTGGAGGTCTGACTACAAAATGATGTCACGGCTTAAAAGCCCCATAGTTTGGGTCCCGGGCAAATGTCCAATCTCTCTTTTGGGTCTCAATCTGAAAGGTTTTGGAACCACTGCTCTAGTAGTCTAACTACACACTGTATGTCACCCGGCCTGATTCAATATCGCCACATTTTAGTTCAGCTGTGAAGCCAAGTGAAACTATTTTAATGAGGCTATCTGTTTGTCTGTGTACTGCACTGTTTTGGTGGTGTCGTTGGCGTTGCCGGGATGCCAGTCAGAGTCTTAGTCTGACAAGAATGTTTAAATAATAATATAACCAAGAACCGTACAAGGGACTGACAAAACCGATTGTTTCACTCCTTGAAACAAACAGCAAACACACAATAACAGAAAATAATAAAGCCACAGTGTATTAAGTCAATAGTGAAACAGCAGTAACATTTAGATTACCAGTAAGACTCCCTAATCGGGAGATAAGCGACCGTCAGGTCGCATGTATACTATACACTATACTATACACTATACTATATACGTGGGGCGGCATAGCCCAGGGGTAGAGAAACCGTTAATAGAGCACGAAGGGTTCCCGAAGGGTTCCCAGTTCGAATCCGGGCTCCCCCTGAGTTAATGTCGAAGGGTCCCTGGGCAAGACTCTAAACCCCACATTGCTCCCGGTGAGCTGGTTGGTGCCTTGCATGGTTTCCTCTGCCACCGGTGTATGAATGTGTGCGTGAATGGGTGAATGTAATGCAAAAATCTCTGTAAAGCGCCTTGGATAAAAGCGCTATATAAATGCACCATTTACCATTTTATACACAAATTGGCCTGTAAGTGGCATTGGCAATCGTAGCCTATCAGGAAGGAATATGGGAAATGGGACAGATGCATGTTGATGACATGAGTTGCAAGATACTGTGTCCCGCTGTGCGTAATTTTTAGGCAACATCTGTAGGAGCAGTGTCCATTAATGTTGTCTGCAGAAGAGGGGCATGTGAGAAATAAGGGGCGGAGTTTGTTGCGACCGTAGGTCGCAGTTTAGTATCAAAACCTCCACCGGCCGTCCGTCGGTCAGTCACACGTCACACGTCACACCTTTGCCCTGCTCATATCTCCGCATCAGTATGACATCACACCACGTGTACACAAACCTTTGTGTACGTTGCTGTAGCAACAGTCTGTTGTTGCTGGTCTGTTAAGGCCACTTTTAACCGCACAGATTCGTCGACGATTCGGCGGCGGAAGGCGGCGGATAGCGTCGGTTGCCGAACGGGAGCTCATCGTCAGGTTTTCGGCAGCGGGTCGGGAACGTTATCGACCGAAAACTGGAAAACTGGACTTGCCTGGTTTTGTTGAGTCGGTCCCTTGCCCGTCGGCAGTGAAATGAGCCAACGAGAGCGGATAAAAGACAACACACAATCCGCTGATAGCTATCTGTTTGGCATACATACTGTTTCCACACAGTCACAGAGGACACAGAGAAAACACACTACACACAACTGAATAAAGTGGGCTAGTAATAGTGCAGCAGCTGCCCGTGTTGTTGTTTTTTTTTCTTCTCCTCTGCACGGAGAACAGTCACGTACAGAGTGCCTCTGTGCCTACTAGTGGTTAGATTACCTCCTCTTTCAGCTGTGAAAAGCTGGATGTGTGCTTCAGCGTATGACGGTGCGTGTCGAGCATAGCAGACATACAAGCTCACAACGCTTCAAGTTCCGACATGTTGTGAGCTTGTAGCTCTGATATTTTCAATGCGCGATGTCACACCATCGTATCGTATGACAAAATAATACAACTGCACACAGCAGCGGAGGCAGAACGCTGAAGCAGCAACAAGCTGTTGTGAAAGTGTCAGATCATGATACAATTTTAAAGGATTATGATTGGTTTTAAAGGTTGTTCTACTTTATCCAAATAATAATCTATCTATAAATGCGACAAATCTCTGTCTGTCTGTCTGTTTGTTTGTTTGTAATCCGCGTATCTCGAGAACCGTTCGTCCCACCGGCTTCAGATTCGGCACGCGCGTTCCCCGCCGCCGCGCGGAGTGCAGTGCCGGGCCTCGACCCGACCCGACTCGCGGTTTTCCGAAACCGGCGCGAAACGTTCGGAATCTCCTTATGCGGAGCTGATTGTTGACAGGAAATCGGCGCAAGCGCTGAGTCATTGTGACATCACTTCATAAAAGGCTCTGACATCACGTACGCCACATGAGTCAACACAAAATCTCTGTGAATGTGTATGTATGTATGTAATCCGCGTATCTCGAGAACCCTTCTTCCCACCGGCACGCGCGTTCTCCAGATATGGGCATAAAGTCTGACATCAGAGTTTTCTGCAACCGGTACTGTGTGTGCAGAGATCTTCATATATGGGCATAAGTGGACAAAGACAAACAGATGGTCAAAACGGGTCCTATGACAGGTATATTGGGGTTTGCATTAAAGGGTGGGGCATTCATGGGGTTTGCATTAAAGGGTGGGGCATTCATTCCCTATTTCAAATTCGGCACGTGCGTTCCCCACCGCAGCAGGTAGTGCAGTGCTCGGCCTCGACCCGACCCGACCCGATACACGATTTTCTGGAACCAGCACGAAAGGTTCGGATTCTGATGTCTGACATCAGGATTTTCCGGAACTGGCACTGTGTCTGCATAGATCTCCATATATGGGCATAAAATGGATGCAGACAGACAAATACAGATATCTCCATATATGGGCATAAATGGACACAGGCAAACAGATGGTCAAAGATCTCCATATATGGGCATAAAGTGGACGCAGGCAGACAGATACAGATATCTCCATATATGGGCATAAATGGACACAGGCAAACAGATGGTCAAAACGGGTCCTATGACAACAGGTATAATGGGGTTTGCATTAAGTTTGTCTCCTCCTCCATCTGTTTGTCTGTGTCCCTTTATTCCCATTATGGAGATCTCTGTATCTGTCTGTGCCTCCGACTGTGTTGCAGACACAGTGCCGGTTCCCCCTTTAATGCAAACCCCATTATACCTGTTGTCATAGGACCCGTTTTGACCATCTGTTTGAAAAAGCGACAGAAATCTCATATATGGGCATAAAATGGACGCAGATAAACAGATATCTCCATATATGGCATATATGGGCATACAATGGATGCAGAATCACAAAGATCTCCATATACGGGCATAAAAGGGACACAGACAGACAGATACAGAGATCTCCATATATGGGCATAAAATGGACGCAGATAGACAGATATCTCCATATATGGGCATATATGGGCATAAAATGGACCCAGAACTATAACTGCAGTGATCTCCATATATGGACACCGACAGACAGACAGATACAGATATCTCCATATATGGGCATAAATGGACACAGGCAGACAAATGGTCAAAACGGGTCCTATGAAAACAGGTATAATGGGGTTTGCATTAAAGGGCGGGGCTTTCATTCCCTATTTACATTGTTCCGAGTTGGCCAGGTCGCCGACTAGACGCTGGGCCGCCCAAAGGGCGGCCCAGCTTCTAGTATTAATAATAGGCTTAATAACAGCATTTTCCGACAGCGACGGCATGCAGGGACGATCAACTATGGAGTGAAAATAGCCTTTCAGACTACTGCCACCTCCTGGTTTGGAATGGTATTTCATGCGATCTCTCCGCGCATGCGCACAATTGCATACAGTAAGTACAGTCGGCATACAGTCGGCAGACGAAGTTCTGTGCAGTTCTTTGCAGTCCTTTGCAAGTTCTTTGCAGTTCTTTGCAGTCCTTTGCAAGTTCTTTGCAGTCCTTTGCAGACTTTTTGGTGTGGAGAGGCCTTTAGTGTACGTTAGCAACCACCTTAGCAACCATGGTTTTACCCTAGCAACCAACTGTTTACCCTAGCAACCAACTGTTTACCATAGCAACCATGTTTTTTTACCCTAGCAACCAACTGTTTACCATAGCAACCATTTTTTTACCCCTAGCAACCAACTGTTTACCATAGCAACCATGTTTTTTTTACCTTAGCAACCAACTGTTTACCATAGCAACCATGTTTTTTACCCTACATCCCTCCATATATGGAGATAACCGACGAATCTCACTAAGTCTGACCTCACAAGCCCCATATTTGGACACGAACAACATATAACTCCATATATAGAGACATAGCTGCTGACATCAGTATGACATCACACTGCTGACATCAGTATGACATCACACCGTACACAAATGACCCTTATATAAGACCGGCATTATCTACCGACAGATTGTGGAGATAAGCGACCAACGGTCTCTTATCTCCCGATTAGGGAGTCTTACTGGTGGTGTGCAAGGTTTGGCATGGATAGGGGCAACAGTGCCGGAGATAAGAGTAGGGCCAAAAGTGTGACGTGACAGACAGACTGACTTATGGAGGGACTGACTGACTAACTGACAGACAGCCAGTGGAGGTTTTGATAGTAACTGCGGCCTGACGGTTGCAATTATACAGTATGTCATTATGTCCATATCGTTATCCACCAGAGGGGGCTGAAAATGCCCAAAACAAGCTTGCGCATAAACACAACTATGTAGGCCTACACCTCTATGCTGCCTTGTTTAACACTGATACCAACCAGTAAGAGTCCCTAATCGGGAGATAAGCGACCGTCAGGTCGCAGCGTGATTTTAGGGCAAAATGTGTAGGAGCAGTGTCCAAAAATGTTTTTGAAATAATCGGCCTGATGGTGGCGCTATATGGGACAGATCCATGTTGATGAGATGAGTGTAGACATACTGTGTACCGATTTGTGTGATTTTAGGGCAAAATCTGTAGGACTAGTGTCCAAAAATGTGTTTTAAAAAAATCGGCCTGAAGGTGGCGCTAAATGGGACAGATCCATGTTGATGACATGAGTGTAGAGCAAGTGTGTACCGATTTGCATGATTTTAGGGCAAAATTTGTAGGAGAAGTGTCCAAAAATGTGTTTAGCAAGAATCGGCCTCATGGTGGCGCTAGAAGAGGGCCATGTGAGAATTGATGGGAGGTTGTGGTTTGGCAGGCAAGGAGTGTGTGTGCAAAATGTGTCATGGATCGGGGCAATGGTTGTGGAGATATGAGCAGGGCAAAAGTGTGACGTGTGACAGACAGACTGACTGACGGACTGACTGACAGACTGACTGACGGACTGACGGACAGCTGGTCGAGGTTTTGATAGTAACTGCGACCTGATGGTCGCAATAATAATACATTAATACTGTACAATACATACTCAGAAACTGTCACAATGTCCTATATCTTAACCTCTCTTTTGAAGTTAAATGAGATCGGACTGACCTTGCAAGACTACCTGTATCTCTAATGATTCCATACAACAGCTTCAGTAGAACAACCTTCAGATTATTTAATTCTACTATATACCGGTAACATCATACCCATTTCATGATATTGACTACAAGATTTCTATCAGTGTTACTATTACTAAGGGAATATCAGTGTCAACATATCATAACCCTGCACAAAGTGTAACTCTGTCCCTCCGTCTGTCTGTCACACCTCACACGTCACACTCTTGCCCTGCTCATATCTCCGCAACCGTTGCCCCGATCCATGCCAAATTTTGCACACACGTCAAGGACCCCCGGAGCTCCAGGGACCCCCAGGTCCCTGGGGGACCCCCAGATGTAAAAAATGACCAAATGTGCAAAAATGACCAAATGACCACCCCAACGGGGCTGCTCACGGGGAATTCCCGGGGACCACCGACTCCTGGTGCTCCAGAACGGATGCAAAAGTGGTGGCGCCCCCAGTGGAGGACCCATAAAACATAAAACATAAAATGCCGTAACTCGGGCTAGGAGCGTCCGGGAGAGCCGGGGCCGGTACCTATTCGTCCGCCAAGGCAACGCGGAGACCCCACCCCTCATTTCTCACATGCCCCTCTTCTAGCGCCACCATGAGGCCGATTCTTGCAAAACACATTTTTGGACACTGCTCCTACAGATTTTGCCCTAAAATCACACAAATTGGTACACACTATGTCTACACGTCCCCCTACACTCAGGAACCAATGCCACTTACAGCCCTCTTTGTGTATACATGTCACCTGACGGTCGCTTATCTCCCGATTAGGGAGTCTTACTGGTAACATATCATTAAACCTTTACAAATTAGTGAAGCAGTGTTGTGACTTCACTTCGCTGTAAAGATTTATGTAATGAATGGAAAATTACCAATGATGATTGATGCAGCTCTAAAGGTTGTAGTTCATAGAGAATGTGGGGTTGTGCGTGCTGTGTAATTCAAGTTGAGTCTGTAAAACAAACCCAGGGCATTATGTGTAAACAAACAAAGATTACCAATTAGCAACAGTGTGGCGGTAATAGGATGTGTCTTCAAAGGGAATATACAGTAGCACAGAACAAAGATATCAAGTGCATTTTGAAGTTCTTAGGGTCACATGCAGGTTGTGTTTCTATGTAAACTACATTTTCACATTAAATGTCAAACATTTACCGTAAATAACAGTTGTGAGGATTGCACCATTGGCCTTTGGGGCATGAGCATGGGCAATAATTGTGTTAACTGTTCTGCTGCTGTAGACGGCGCTCACCGTCATTGATAGGGTTAATACCATGGCGCCGTTGACGGTGAGGACTGTGAATCTTACTGTATATACAGTAAAGATATCTTTACTTACTTAATGTCGCTCCGGTCCCGCACGCATCGGTAATGTCGGCGATTTGTTTACAACGCACGTTGGGCGTGCACGCGAAGTGAAGCTCCTCAATGTTAAGTCAATGGAGAGGCCCATAAAGAAACTTCATTTAAACAAAATAGCCATTTTGAGACATTTTGCAGCAGATCTAAATGTAAACAAGGCACAAGGCAGGGCGCAGCCATCTTCCTCTTCTTGTCCCACACTGTCATGTGACTAGATGACGTAATCGTTGCCGTCAAGTGATAATCCAAAAAAACAAAAACAACCCCCTTCCAGCCCTTCAAAATAATAGCGGCGGCCTATGGAGGAAACGGCGTGGCACCGAGGCACCAAGCAACCTTCAGATTAAGAGGCACTAATTGTGTTAATATGTACGCAAACCAAGTCAAATTCCGAAGGAATATATACAGTGAGTCTGACTGAAGCATTTAATCATACACTACCATGTTCATACTCATCACATTCATACTCATCACATTCATGAAGGTAAATGTAGAATTACACACAGTGGACTCAGAGTGGACTGTTTCTCTGGTCTGGAATTGTGTTCATAATAAGTGATTTCTGGAGCCGAAATGACGGCTCCTCCAATTAGCGCAGGGGGTAGGGGTGGGTTTAACAAATAACCAATCCGTTCCGTCAAAGTCCCTCCCCTCCAGAAATCGCTCAAACAGGGCACAATGTCAGACTCAAGCTTCAGCTAAGTCTGAAATCAGGCTAACACATATATAGATAAACAATAACAACGTGATTCCATCTTCCCTGTCGGGCAGAAACCTTGTATCTCCAAATTTCATATTTAAAAAAAAGAAAAAAGTAGTGCAAAAGTACCATTGTGAGTTTATTTTGTTGTGTATCTGTCCAAAATAGTAACCAGGTTGAAAGCGGTTACATCTGTCTGTGGGTTCTATATTGAACCAATAAAAAGTATTAACACAAGCTTTTGACAAGATAATAACAACAGTGGATCCATTGGAACACAGGAACTCTTTTACAGTTCCTGAAGCGTATGATTTCCACCCGACAGTGATGACATAACGTTGTATAAAGAAACATTTTCGGACCCCATAAACAACTTTTTTCGTGACACCTTCATCCAGAATGCATACACACACACACACACACACACACACACACACACACACACACACACACACACACACAGTCATGTGTAAACTCTTTGTGCGTGCCTACATCATTCCCTATTTTACAGTCTACTCCACCTCCATGCCCAGTCTCCCATTCCCTCTCTCCCTCTTTCCTCTACTCTTTTCATTTCCTCTAATCTTTCACTCTCCCCTTGCTCTACCTCCGTGTCACTTTGATTTCCCTACCCACTGGCCTGTGGGATGTGTGTGTGTGTGTGTGTGTGTGTGTGTGTGTGTGTGTGTGTGTGTGTGTGTGTGTGTGTGTGTGTGTGTGTGTGTGTGTGTGTGTGTGTGTGTGTGTGTGTGTGTGTGTGTGTGTGTGTGTGTGTGTGTGTGTGTGCGTGCGCGTATGCGTACGCGTGTGTGTGTGTGTTTTGTCTGTTAAGAGACCATGACTTAATTGTGTAAAACAGTTTTCCAACCGCTGTAAGTGAATCAGTGGATGTGTCCTTTAGCATGTCAGTATATCATGACATCGGAATTCCGTGGAATGTCCGGTGTAATCCATGTATGCCTTGCAAAGCATGTGCATGTGCTCGCGCACATGTGCACTCACACACGTAGGCCTATACATGCAGTCGCGCACAGATGTCGCTTTTATATTTTGTCCGCGTGCGAGTTTCACAACACCATTTCTGCTTCATTTCCATTTCCAACTATAGTTACCTACGTATATATGTATATATTAGTGTGGGGCTTTCCCTGCACGTTTGCACAAGCAAGGACGTTTGCATTGTTGTGGTTTATTTGGGAACGCGTGCGAACACATAGGTGTCCCTATGCGCTTGTGCGCGGCTAATCGTCACACTTGGCTCAAAGGCGTGCACACACACTGTGTGCATTGTATTCTTTTTACGAGCGTGCACTGTGCACAGATGCTTTTCGTCACTGCCGGGCAGAAACCTTGTATCTCCAAGTTTCAAATGTGTACGTTTTTCCGTAAAGCAAAGCACTGCTTCATCACACAAGACTGTCGCACAGGACTAGTGAACATAGCAGATCCACAAGCACACAAAGCCACGCGGTGCGAGGCGCTGTGTGCTTGTGGATCGGCTATTTTCACTAGTTTAGATCGTTTTTAAAATGATAAACACAAAATGAACGGTTTTGGACATACAAGGTTTTCACCCGACAACGGCGTTTTACGTCCATGGGCTTGAGGCTGTGAACGGGCCTTCCTATATGAGAGTAGACAGTGTGCGCTCGGTGGAGAGCAGGGGAGTGAGAAGGACAGAGCGAGGAGCGAAAGGGGTGGGGAGGGGGGAGGGGGGCGAGAGAGAGAAAGAGGCAGCAGCAGGCCGAGGGGCCCCCCTCTCGTAGACAGTTTGACTGATGACATGCATTATACACTTAATCTGTCTGATTGAATGTTTGCTTCCTCCAAATTGAAACATTAAACAACAAGGCGAGAGAAAGGGAGGGAGGGGAGAGCCCGGAGGAGAGGAGAGAGAGGGATATGGCTTCATCTATTGCCCAAATCATGCAAAGCATGAGACTGGAATATATAATACTGTCCTGTGGGCTGGGAAGAGAAGGAGGGGGGGTTTGAGAGAAAGAGTGAGATTGGAAGGGACAGAAAGAAAGGTTGTGAATGAGAGAGGGAAGAGAGAATGGAGAAGGGTGGAAGATGGGGATGGAAACGATGCCGGGGTGGGGTGGGGTGGGGTGGGGTGGGTGGCATGGGGTGGCGGTCGGGGTGGACAGAGCAGAGGAAAGAGGAAAAGATAGTTGGAGGATGAGTGAGATGAAGAGGATGCAGCAGAATGGATCCATAGAGAGAGAGAGAGAGGGAGGGAGAGCTTCAACAGAGACAAAGTTGTATACTGAGCTCTGAAGCATTGTGTTCCAAGCACTGGTGGCACAGGTACACCATCAGTGGGTCCACAGTATAACATTCATAACGTTTGATTAACCATTTAAGCCTGATTTGCACTTTGAAAGTTACGTACACTTACACACTTACACAAGTGTCACACAGCAGAAATAGTTGATGTACACAAGCTCACAACGCATTGCATCGTGATGTGTTGTTAGGCTGTAGATCTGCTATTTTCAATAACAACTAAATGTAAGGTTTTGAAACTTTTTGACTGCTTTTGAACTATAGACCGATTACATCCACAAAATAGGGACGCCAGGTTGAAACAACTTGAAAGTGATTAAATGCCATGTTCCATTCAATGTCAACCTTGCATATACGTTATATATTACCAGTAAGACTCCCTAATCGGGAGATAAGCGACCGTTGGTCGCTTATCTCCTGTCACACTGCTGACATCAGTATGACATCACACCGTACACAAATAACCCTTATATAAGACCGGCATTATCTACCGACAGATTAGTAACAAGATGTCAAAATCGTTGAAGGTTGAATCTCCAGATATGGAGATAACCAACACATCCCTCCATATATGGAGATAACCGACGAATCTCACTAAGTCTGACCTCACAAGCCCCATATTTGGACACAAACAATAACTCCATATATAGAGACATAGCTGCTGACATCAGTATGACATCACACTGCTGACATGGTGTGATGTCATACTGATGTCAGCAGTGTGATGTCATACTGATGCGGAGATATGAGCAGGGCAAAGGTGTGACGTGTGACCGACGGACGGACGGACGGACGGTGGAGGTTTTGATACTAAACTGCGACCTAACGGTCGCAAAAAAAAACCAAGAGGAAATCAGCGACAGGGGAAATTGCTTTGAGCGCGTTTTTGTCTCGACTTCCACCTGAGATCAAGCAAACTTTTAGCTATAGCACAGAGCCAGTGTATAGTTTTCTCACTGTAGCCGATACTCACTAGGTCTGCAGGGAGAGCCCTTGTCTGGCTCTGACTGTGACAGGAAGATGGCAGGCTGCAGTTGTCACTATTTCCTAACATGGTTTCACTTCCTGGGGTCATGACACCTAGCTCTCTCACAGAGCCTGGAAACCTCCTGGTGCTGTCAGCGCTCTGCCGCTGCCTGGAGACTGTCTGTACAGTCCGCACATTCAACCTGATGAATATGCCCTGATTGCGACCGTAGGTCGCATTTACTACCAGTAAGACTCCCTAATCGGGAGATAAGCATGATAAAGCATATGTGTTTTGCAAAAATAGGCCACATGGTGGCGCTAGAAGAGGCCCATAGATGTGAAGATTTTAAGTGGCATGTATGCCTTTGTGTTGGGGGAATGTGCTTGGCTATTTTGCAAAGAAAAGGCATGTGGTGTTCATGATTTGCGGAATTCTTTTGAAAAGGGAGCAATCCAGCAAACTTTAGAAGGCAATCGTTGCCTATCAGGAGGGAATATGGGAAATGGTACAGATGCATGTTGCTGACATGAGTGGCGAGATAGTGTGTACCACTTTGCGTGATTTTTAGGCAAGAGCTGTAGGAGCAGTGTCCATTGTTGTCAGCAAAAAGCAGCCTCATGGTGGCACTAGAACAGGGGCATGTGAGAAATCAGGGGCGGAGGTTGTGATTTGCCAGCCAAGGAGTGTGTGTGTGTGTGTGTGTGTGTGTGTGTGTGTCTGTGTGTGTGTGTGTGTGTGTGTGTGTGTGTGTGTGTGTGTGTGTGTGTGTGTGTGTGTGTGTGTGTGTGTGTGTGTGTGTGTGTGTGTGTGTGTGCGTGCGTGCGTGCGTGCGTGCGTGCGTGCGTGCGTGCATGTGTGTGTGTGTGTGTGTGTGTGTGTGTGTGTGTGTGTGTGTGTGTGTGTGTGTGTGTGTGTGTGTGTGTGTGTGTGTGTGTGTGTGTGTGTGTGTGTGTGTGCAAGGTTTGGCATGGATAGGAGATAAGTGTAGGGGCAAAAGTGTGACGATACCACAACCTTACTAAAGACAGTGATGGGGATGAACTGGGTGGCCGTGCACTCCCCATGGGCCAGCTATGTTATGAAAACTGACAGTGACGTTCTCGTCAACACCGAGTACCTCATCCACAAGCTGCTGGGACCTGAGCTGAAACCCAAGACAAACTACATTACGGGCCATATCATGAGGCGCAACAAGGCAACCTGACAAAATGGGAGCAAGTATTACATGCCCTGAGAAGAGTACGCAAGAGAAGTGTACCCCTCCTACTTGTCAGGGGCGGGTTATGTGTTCTCCGGAGACCTGGTAGTGCTGCTCTGAGCATTCCCCGCCAGCGTTTTGAGGATGCATACTTGGGGGTCTGCCTGTAAAGGCTATAAGGATCAAGCTCACACCGCCACCCAACGACCCTAATCCAACTTCAAATAGGGCGTGTATCGCTATTCCGAGGTCCTGTTGTTTCGAGATCCCAGTAGTCCAAGGCTAACCTGCCGACGCTGGTGAACACTAACCTGCTGACGCTGGTGAACGCTAACCTGCAAACACGGGTGAATGCTTACCTGGTGAATGCTAACCCTAAGCCTAAACCCTAAACCTAACCCTTACCCTAATCCTAATCAGAGTAGTGGGACCTTGAAACAATGAAGTATTGATATTTTAGATAGATAGATACCTTTATTATCCCAAGGGGGAAATTCAGTGTTTTGCCCTCCAAATAGCAACATGGTCATAGTCCACTCGTTTTATCCCGGTCAGCTGCTGGAGTACTGGCACAAAATGCAGAGCGACAAGCTTACGTTTAGTGTGGCTGCAATAGGCAACACACTAATGTATGTTGTCTATTGAGAATTTTGATCAGGTCGCCGCTCGCCAGACCTGATCTATAAATCGTCCGGCACCTATAGTCATAATTTCTTGGTGCCCCATAGCCAAATTTGCGTCACTTTCTCCTGTGGTAATATATGGTAATTCCCGTCACTTTCCAAAGAAAACACAAGTGCGACCTGATACTATATCATGACTATGACTTTCCAAATTTCTTGTTTCCCAGCAAAGTGAACCTGTGTTTTGTAAACTTAATGTTATCCGGGTTGGGTGGCTGCACTTCACTCAACATCAAAATATATAATATAAATGGTACGACGGAATTCATTTCCCATCAGATTCCTCATGACTCGCGTTACGGCAACCACACTTGCAATTTACCAGAATTGCATCTTTCTAGATACTTGCACATGCAGAGCACGCAAATACAGCGATCGGCTGGGTATGTATGTCGGTGTACCCCTTGTTGAAGACCATAGCCCAATCAGGGACCAGCATCTCTGGCAATGTCATCATTAACAGCCAATGAGGGACCAGCATTCCTGGTGATGCCACTGGTGTTGTCAGCAGAGTTTGGTATATAAGAGCATTCCTGGTAGTGTATTCATTACAGTAACAGCCAATGAGGCCAGCAGGGCACACCTCATGGCACGCTCTGCTGGCGCACAAATAGGCCATGTATGGCCTACTTGTGCACAAGACGCAAGTTGGCACCTTGACAGAGTGCAGTTCTTCTAGTTTAATTAGTGTGGTTGCCTAAAGCCTCTATCATAGTCCAAGGTGAAGAGCTATCACCTCAAGGTTTCTAGCTATCACCTAGGCCTTTTTATACATTTTAGCATGCGATTTGTTATTTATATCAGGTTGCACTTGTTGGTGGTGACGTCAAAGGGTACGCTGCTCCCCCATTAAGGCCCCGCCATTGTACTGTCGGCTGGAAACAGACAGCACCGAAAGTAGTACTTTCTGCTCGCTCTGCTGGCGCAAATAACTAGAAGCTCCAACATCTGGTTTTGTCCGTATGTACGCCCTGGGTCACATTGGCCAAGCTTCGCGGGACGCTTAATGAAACTAGAAATGCAGTACCTGCAGAAACTGTGTGGGCCTGCTGAAAACATGCACAAAGTATATACACATCCCACCTCAAGAGAGTAAGAAGTAAGCACAGCAATACATGCTGATATAACTGTTCTTATGGGGGCCAAGAACTCTATGGACATTTGGGGTTTTGGGTTTACAACAAGGTTACAGGAAAAGGTCCATTGAACTCATGCAAAACTTTGTGGTATTGCTACCAGTAAGACAAAATTCATTTCCCATAGGAATTCACTGGGAAACAGTTTTTTCAAGGTATAAGGTATAAAAGATTGTAACAAGAAAAATACAAGCACACATAACTGTCTAAAGCTGAACAAGTTGAAGTTTGAACGAAATCTGTAGCTCTAAAATGTGGAAGAAATAGGGTGCCAAAAAGTGTCATGGGAAAACTGAGTGTGCTAGCTAAAGAGAGTCCACAGTTAACTCAAATAGCTCACTTCACACTGAATGTGATTTTTAGCCCTTTTACCCTCGGTGGACGTGACAGTATTCTTGTTTCATTGTGTTCACTACAAAACAGAAAACTTGACTTGAGAACATACTGAATCAGGTTGTTGTAGCCTACTATAATGGTGGTGGCCATACTGTAGATCATGGACATGCCACTGATGCCAGACTGATGCTTGGGTTGGGTATGAAATGCCTCATGGGAATTGTAGGAACAGAGAAAGGCCAAAACATTGTTTCTGTAGACTATGATGGCCATCAACAATTAACTGAACATACACGTCATGTCATAGTGTTCATCAAGAGCAAATGGTCATGTGTTTAGTACCTTTAACATAAACAAAAAACATTCTTACAGACTGACACTTTGTGCACTTTCAATGCTTAAATACCAACAAATATGGCATCTCATGGGCCTTGATTTCAACAGCATATGGGAGGAAAGAAATAAACAAAGATAGATGATATCGGTGATATGAAAAAAGGATTCAGCGATGAATTGATGAACGGACGGGCAGACAGACAGATAAAGTGCAGGTTAGGTATTTTTAACGATACTGTTGCCACAGCAATGCCGAGCTGGCAGATTGGGAGGAATTGGCTGACCCTGGGCTGTTAATGTGATATGTCATTTAGCCTCTGCGCCGACCCCTTCGCCTTCCCAGGTCCCACCATTACAACACAGCAAATGGGCTTCCCTCTGTCTCAAGTGCATATTCTCCACAATCAAAATGACCACCGTTATTTTTCTCCACTCCAGCACTGCCTGACTTATACTGGCTGATTTGGGCCCATGCTCTGAGACCAGAGGGGGTATAATTGCACACGTGGACGGTCACTGCGTCTTGATGAGTGTGCAAGCTTTACCGCCGACAGGCAACAACAGGGGTGGGGGGGGGGGGGGGGGGGGGGGGCAATGAGGGGGAAACAAGAGAAGAAGATGAAAACATTAATAGATAGGTTGCAAGACGGACGGATAAATTGATAGATCTTTTAGAGAAGGTCAAACTTCTGTTCCCACACATGGGACCATCATGAAGAGAAGAGAAATTGATTGCCGCTCACGAAGGCACTGAAATGACAATGAACATTCTACCAGGTATAAAGTATGGGCAGGGGATGGGGGTGATGGGGAGGTGGGGGACAGACCTTTCTCAGAGCGTATGAAATGGCTCAAGCAAACGGCTGTCAAGTGTAGTTGTTGGTGAAAAATCTCATTGAGTGGATCTCCAAGTAGATCCACACCAAACTAGGTGGTGTGTGTGTCTGCGTGCGTGCGTGCGTGCCTGTGTGTGTGTTAGCTCATATGTCTATGTCCATGTATGTTTCGCAATCTGTGGGTGTTCCTATATTACGTCTCAGACATATTGAGCCGGTCTGATTAATTAATGTTTAATGGGGATCTCCAGTGAATGGCCCGTGATGCCAAAGTGCCTTCTTCTGCACTGACACCATCATTATTAATACATACATGGACATACATTACAGTTTAGTGTCACTGCTGATGGGGATCCACAATTAACCGGAGTCGCTCGTACGTACGTATAGTTCTGAGCCAGCTGTGAAAATATGTCACACTGATTCAATATTTATAAAACAATAATATATTTGCAGGTATCCTGTCAGCACAGGGGCCTCCAAGGAATCTTATTTAAAGGAGCACTTTGCCCATGTTGGGCATTGGTCCTCACTAGTAGAATGGCACCATTTCTGTCTACAGTCACTCTTCATCTCAGAGGTGGGCTGAAATCTGCCTACCAATGACATCATCATTTAGGATTCCAAGCTAATATAAACTATATTACCTTCTCTTCTTGGAAACGTAGTTGGCCTGTACTCTGCCATTGTTCTTTAGATCGATTAAAAAAAGGTCTTGTTTGAAACCTGCCTATCAATGGCAGTCAACTGTCAACAGCCTGAGACACAAACCAAGTTCTGAAATGGTGCCATCTTGTAATGAGCAGCAGTATGGATGACCAATTAGGCTTTAGATACTTGTTGGTTGGGTGAAGTGGTCCACTTCTGTTTGGCATCAGGGCTCTCCGCCACCCTCATGGGGGCAACACAAGTAAATGCAACACAAACAAAACGACCCCCTAGAGACTTTGACTAATGTGTCTCCCATAACATTACAAGAGTCGCACTCCTTTCACCCCCTGCACACTCCAAACATAACGACGAACCCCCTCACTTAATCCTGATTGCGGTGCGTTGTGCCATCAATGCTCGCATCTGATTTGTGATGATAACGAGGGATCTTTTGACACATGAAGCTCTCATCGCTTGTCTTGATACCCGCACCCTGGCTGCCAACTTCTTCCCCCTCACCGGATCACACTCCTCCACCACCACCAACAGGGGCGTCACACCAAATTCTGGGCCCTGGGTACAAGGATTCACTGCGGGCCCCCCATGAATGTTAACTATTGAAAAATAGCAGATACACAAGCTCACAGCGCGGCACCAAGTGCCGCGCTGCGAGCTTGTATATCTGCTATTTTTTTTTAATCTTGAAAATGTGTGCCAGAAACCTAAGTCCCCCAAGATGATATGTATTTGGCCACGGACCCCGATCTCAAAATATTTAGTTCCAGGGACCCCCAGAAGCAAAATTTTAGTTAGGAATGTTCGCTTAAAAAATACATATAGCCTATTCAAAGATTTTCACACATTTTCACAACTTTTCAAAAATAGCAGATCTACAAGCTCGTATATCTATATATATATATAGCTTGTATATCTGCTATTTTTCAATAGCTAAAGTTATTAGGGCCCCTCCACCTTGGGCCCCAGCAGTCCCACTTTCCTACCCCTTGTGACGCCCCTGACCACCAACCAAAAAAAACAAATGAGTCCGTCAGTTTAGGCTTGCGGTCTGTGCCGTCTAGCCCTATCACTAAGATGACTGATCTTCCTTTCAGCTGACAATTGTAGGCTACCCCCCTCCTTCTGATGACTTTCTATCCCTTCCTCCTCCCCTGCTGGAGTTCATTCAGCGGCAGACAGCATGTATATCGGGGGCAGATAGGGGAGAGCAGACATAGACGGATCGGGGGGCTCGTGTGGATAAACAGAGTGAGGTTGATTGCTAGCACAGAGAGGGGCCATTACGGCGAATCCGCACGCTAATCATAATGAATCACTTACTTATTAAGCGTTAATTATGGCGCACAAATACATCCCAGGCAGCGCGCGGAGCGAGCAGACACGGTGCCACTGTCTGGGGGGTAGGTCTACACAGGAGGAGGCGAGGAGGCCACATTAATTTATTCTTATTTATTAATTTCCCTAATTAAAACAACAAGGCTGTGGAATAGAAGTGTTTTCTTTTTTTAAGGGGGGGGCGAAACAAATGAAGGGCTCGGGAAAGCGATATGAAGTCAGGCGTGGCGCGGTGTAAACATTAAATCATGTGAAGTGATGGTGCTTGTTCAGCTGTTCATTATTAAAATGGCTTTATCCAATTGAGCTGCACCCCCGCACCCTCTTCTTCTGGTTTAGTTATTGCGTTATTGCGCGCACATACGCCCCCCCCCCCTCCCTCCCCCCCCCCCCCCCCCTCCATCCCCCCCCCTCTCTCTCTCTCTCTCTCTATCTCTCTCTCTCTCTCTCTCTCTCTCTCTCTCTCTCTCTCTCTCTCTCTCTCTCTCTCTCTCTCTCTGACACACACCAGCCCACATTCACTCTTCTCCTCAGATTCTGATGACTTGAGAAGGGCGTTACATCATCATTATAGCAGGCCCATCACAGTGCAATTCTTCCATGAACGCATCCTTATCAAAGCCATAAAATCAGGCTGAAACACCCATGTTTACATTTCTCTCCCTCCAATAATAACCATTATGAGAACTAAACTGCTTCTCCCATTCCCTCAAATCTATATTCATCTATCTATCTGTCCGTCCATCTATCTCTCCATTCTTCTCCCCTCTTTCCACAACGCATCCTCCCAATTTCCTCATCATTCCCTCCTTCTCTCGGCCCCCGGAGTGGTCCCACCTGAGCGGCTGTGGGGGAAGGGGAGGGGGGGCGCGGTAATGGCGTTAATGCCCGGTAATACGGGGCAGATATTATAATCTCAACACTGTCACAATGCGTTAGGCGCGGGAGACTGACGTGTCAATGCCACGGCGAGCAGGTGACGCATGGGGGCCTCGGGAAGCGTGGCCCCGGTAATCGGCCCAAACAGATACGTTTATTTTAGCGCGGAACCCCCTTCCCCCAAATAGATTGTGCCCCCTTTTAGTGGAAGAAGTGGCAATGGGAAATTGTCAGTGGTGGAAGAAGAAGTAGGCCTAGCTAGCCTATACTCAGATTCCTTCTAGGTTTATAAGTGAAAGTGGGCCTATAACGCTTAAAAATATAGTAAAAAAGCCTTTAGTAAAGTCAAAATATAGCCTACTTGAGTTACAATACCAAAGTAAAAGTAAGCTATTCAAAAATATAATTAGTAATGGGGCACTGTGGTTAATGTTTGTTTTTGTAATAATTATCTAAATCTGAAAAGTAGGCTGAAGCTTTAGTTGTAGCCTAACTTGTAGTCTAATAGTGGAGTAAAAATGTATAGCATTTGTCTAAGATAACCTATAGTAGAATAGTTATGAAGTAGGCTAGCTAGGCAGCTAGGCCTATAAAGTAAAGTGAAAGTAGGCTACCTCAAAATTGTACTTGAGTACAGCATACTACATTGCCAGGGGCGTCACACCAAATTCTGGGCCCTGGGTACAAGGATTCACTGCGGGCCCCCCAGGAATGTTAACTATTGAAAAATAGCAGATATACAAGCTCACAGCGCGGCACCGAGTGCCGCGCTGCGAGCTTGTAGATCTGCTATTTTTGAAAAATCGTGAAAATGTGTGCCAAGAAACCTATGTTTCCATGTCAGTGATGCTCAAACTTTTTCATGTGAAGGACCCCCACCATCTCAAAATATTTAGTTCCAGGGATCCCCCAGAAGCAAAATTTGAGTTACAAAATGTTCACTTAAAAAATACATATATTCAAAGATTTGCGCACATTTTCGCGACTTTACAAAAATAGCAGATCTACAAGCACGCGTGAGCTTGTAGGACTATATCTGCTATTTTTCAATAGCTAAAGTTACTAGGGCCCCTCCACCTTGGGCCCTAGTAACTCAGTCCCACTTTCCTACCCCTTGTGACGCCCCTGTACATTGCACCACTGGAAATCGTTTTGTTCCCAGTGCGCAGTACATCAACCTGCAGAGTGGACGCACCTCTGCTGGGGGCGCGCGCCTCGCTGGTGATTTATGCTTGTGTGTAATTGAGTGTTAATAAAAGTGTGTCCGGAGCGAGTGTAATTGTGTGTTTGGGAGCCTCCATGTGCGAGACTGTGTGTAATTGGGTGTTATCGATGCTGTGTGTTTGTGGGGGTTGGAAGTGCCACTGGACACTTACAGTTTGATCGTTGTCTTCAGAGAGTTTCTTTTTTTTCTCACCCTCATGTTTCTTCTTTTTGCTTGTTGAAATAAATGAGGTATAGGCTTTTAGCCTGTTCAAAGCATATGGGACACCAACTTTATATAGGCTATGAACCAACATATATGCATTTGATTTGTGGAGTGTGCATGGGGAGTGTGAAGTACTTGTGAATATTTTGAAGTTATTATAATTACAGTAGGAATGTTGCAATTCTTTCTGATATACAACTACAATTAATTGCATGTCAAATCGACTGATAGGCCTACTGATACATAATGCAATACAACAAAAGTCTCCAGCAGGGTTTACTTACACCTGTAACTGTAAGAGTACATTTTTATTACTTGATTTACTGATGCACACATTACTACAACTTGTAGTATTTGTACTTAACACTTTTCCAATTTTCTTTACCTTTTGAAAGCTTCCAGGAAACACTGACAAAATGGTTTTTCAGCTTCAAATTCTAAATAAAATATTGGCAAAACGGATACATTCTTTTGATATCAGTTATTACCAATACTGCATTTTTAAGACCTATGTATCCCTACATATAATGCTATTCGTTGTGACATTTGTAACAGATCCATCTGTCAAGTCTAAACATACTGTGGCGCCCGCTGGCATAGCGGTCCAGGCGCATACCACATATTAGGTTCCAATCCCGTTCCCGACAACCTTTGCCTGCATGCGTGTCACTCCCCATCTCTCTCTCCCTTTCTGTCTCCATATCCCCTATTAAAGGCAGAAAAAGATCCAAAAGATATCTGTCCCTTTAATTGCAATTAAAGGGACAGATTAAAGGGACTTTAAGTTCTATTTATCAGATTGTTTTCAGTTAGTGTTAATGATGCATCCTCCATGCACACAAAAGTTGTACTCAACATTCCATAAATTTTCATTGATCAATGAAAAACTTTCCTAGTAGGGTTGGCTCAGGCTTGCCTTTATCTAGCCCAAGGGTCTTCAAAGGGGGGTCTCAGAGTTACTACAGGGGGTCCTCAGAATCTTTGTGTGCTAGAAACCTTTTTCCCCTTTCTTTATGAACCACTTGAACCCTAGCGTCCATATTCTGAGAGCTTTGGCCAAAAATA
>NC_137811.1:29431136-29433636 GCF_963921795.1 Nannobrachium achirus
ACATAGGTATTACACAGTCCTGTTAATGGCTTTGTCAGATGCCCCTTCACTGAACCAGTCACTAAGACAGGTAGTCAACCGCTGTCAGTCTGTGCTTGCGTGTGTGTGTGTGTGTGTGTGTGTGTGTGTGTGTGTGTGTGTGCGTCCGTGCGTGCGTGCGTGCGTGCGTGCGTGCGTGCATGCGTGCGTGCATGCATGTGTGTATGTGCATGCGTGGCACTGGTGCGTGCGTGCGTGCGAGTGTGAGAGAGTGTTATGTTTCGGATACAAGTGCCAGCTTAGGAAACGGAAATAAAAATCCCACTCAAGTATCCTCCGGAGTCACGTATCAGCAAAATCCCTTTTCAGTCATTTCCCAGCCAGGCTATGTGGCAGTCAGCCCAATCTATCACTGTCTGTCACTCAACCAACTAACTGCCATCCTTCTGAATAATCTGTCACAGAAGTTCCTCCATACAAGGATAAACACATCGCATGGTAGTCCCTAGAAATATCACCGGACAAGGTCTACAGCAGCTTTGTGATTGGTTGACTGCTCTTTAAAGCTTACATTCAGTTGAGGAAAAAGTTATTTTCTACATTCCCAGAACTTACATATTGGGATAATTCATTAAACTTTGTAATTAACAAAACAATTGATGATGAACTTTTTGCACTCTTATTGCGACCATCAGGTCACAAGTTACTATGAAAAGCTCCACCGGCTCAAAAATTCAATTTACCCCCATTGATTCTGGATGGGGACCCAAATGCATGGCTCTGGATGGGGACCCAAATGCAAGGCCCTGAATGGGGACACAAGCTCAGAGTCAGAATCAATGGGGTAAAATGTACTTGACCCTTTACCCTAAATTTACCCCCATTGATTCTGACCCAAATGCATTTGGGTCCCCATCCAGAATCAATGGGGGTACATTTACTATAATCAGTGTTTTGTCTTAGGAATGCGACAAATACAAAAACATATTATTGAACTCAAGTCTCCATGGCATGACTAATCAATAGACCAAAAGTCATTTTGTGGGTGAACTTCTCCTTTAATGCAAAATAGACCTTTAATTTAGTAGGATTTCCCTGTCTTTCTTAAGTTTATCTGGTCCTTGTTAGAATGGCAAGAGTGCAATTACCAAACTACGTATTGATTCATTAATTCAAGTGACCACAGGGCTAGATCTGCCTTTAAGCCATAGTTTTATACTTTTTGTCTACAGTACGTAATCTGTTAACCACTTACGCCCACTACACTTTGGCGTAAGCCAAATAGCAGAACAAGCTTCAAAGCAACAGATCGCATTGCAAAGCATTGTGAGCTTGTATATCTGCTATTTTTGCAAGTTAAAATTTGTATTTTAATAATTGAATTGAAAATGTTATTGTTTTTTATTTATTTTGTATTTCTTAATTACAGAAATAAATGCATATTTTGCATAATGGCATGCCCAAAATAGGGACACCAGGGTTCATGTGGTTGAAAATGCATTCTCATTTGAAGCACCAGGCGATTTCAGCACCAAGTGGTTATTCAGCACCATGGAGAGCTCCTGTGTCAAATAATTCAGCACCTTGCCTTCTAGACAGCACAGCAACAATGCTAGTCTTATTTTATCTTTACAATCAGCCAACAGAACAGATTTTTTTGTATGTTTCTACTACCTTTATCTCTTTTCTAGATTGTAACACAAGCATCACTGCTTTTCAGTATTGACAACTTGCTTCATCCTGAGACAAATACAGCATTGCAACGCAATAACAAAAACAAAACAGAAGTTTATTAGTATTAAATCTTTCATGCACTACTATTGCCAACCAAAGTGGGCTACTTGGGTGCCACTTGGGTATAAATGTAAAGAGACAATATTAAGAAGAACCGTTGTCAAGAGGAATGGCAATCATAACAAAAGAGAAGAACTGGCACATTTTGGAGCAACAATTTTACAGACTAACAGCACCTATACAGTATGTGCTGCTAACATGCCCCACACATTCACAATAATAACCATATTATGATTGCTTGATCTTGTAGTTAAAGTAACAATTTTGTAATGACGAAGTTACCCGGTTTAACCCTCGATGCAACAACAATGTCCCCTCCAAGTGTCTTGTGAATGTTAGGTACAAGGAGAATCAAGAATCAAATGTGTCACTCATTCAGGTACAAGCAGTGCAATGCTGTCGCGGCATGTCCTCAAGACTGTGCAACCACGGTTTACTGTACAATATGATGCTGGAATTATTAAATCAAAGGAAAGAGGGAAAGATATAGTACAAGGTTAGAAATAAGGTTAAAAAGTTCAGGCAAGACCCAGGCTCAGTCTAAACCTTATAAGGAACTTTAGCAGTAAAGAACCTTCGCAGTAAAGAACTTTAGCAGCGGTGGAGGATGTGCAATAATGACTGTTCAGAATGGGGTGTGTGACAGTGTTGATTTTGTCGACTAAAACTATGACGAAAAATGTTTTTTTCACTGACGAAAACTAAATAAAAACTAAATAAAAACTAA
>NC_137811.1:29436136-29446136 GCF_963921795.1 Nannobrachium achirus
TGTCTCTGCAACACTACCAGTGGTATCTCTTCTTCCTATTCCTTTTTCCCTTCCTTCCATCTTCCCATTCTCTTTTATCAAGTCAACAACCGTCCCTCCCCCCTCCCCTCCTGCCTGCCCTTGCTTCCCTCCATCCCTCCCCCCCCCCCCTCTCTCTCTCTCTCTCCCTCTCTCACTTCAATCTCAAGTGTTTTCAATTTTATTCTAGAGTGGAATTAACTACCCCCTATGTCAAATTGCCGACGAAATCGATAATAATATCTTTACAAAAGAGGATATTCCAGTCTCTCGCGTCGGCTTTTGAAAAATGGAAAATTTAGCCGAGATTGATTCATTAGTTGACACGTTATAGGACGGTATAAGTATTGATCGCGGCCTGTCATGTCCCATCTCGGCTAATCGAAGCTGAGGCGCTCTGTCGATGGGCGCATTTTTCATAATTCCAACGCCGGGGTGGAGAGACTTGCCGGCAGAGAGAGGCGACTCTCTGCTAGGCACAGGGAGAGAGAGAGAGAGAGAGAGAGAAAGGGAGAGTGTAGAGGCGAGGGATGGAGGGAGGGGGGCAGAAGAAAGATAGACGGGGGAGAGATGACTGGGGGGAAATAGGTAGGGGGCAAAGACTGGAAGACCGAGAATCGAGTGAAAAAGAGGCATGGGGTAAAAGGAGAAAAATGAGAAGGGAACGTTTTTTTGTGCGCCTGTCTGTGTCCAGGCACGTGCACACATAGACATCAAAGGGGGCTTGAGCCCCTGCCCTTTTATCTGTCTGTAAAAACGCCCTCTCCAGACCATGAATTCAGTTTTTACTATGGTGAAAGAAATGCAAATACCCTTCCATGCCATACCTGAAGGCGGCATAAAAGAGAATGGCCTTGCCCAAACTCTCCTGAACTTGAATGCAGCATCTCATGTTGAAAGAATTGCTGTGTAGAAATCAAGCACCGAAAATAGCCGACCTCCAAGCTCACAACACGTCGCAGCAGAGGTCTGCTATTTTCGATATTTTCACCAAAAGGCCCTTTTAGGAATGTCAGCCCCTGCCCCTTTAACATTCTCTGCACGTCCCTGGTGTGTCTCTTTCTGTGTGTCCACACCGACTCCAGGCAGCCCACAACGGCCTCGGAGGGTGAGAGCTCCGGGCCAGAGGTATGTTAATGGTGCAGGTATTGGGGCGTGGATAATTAATGCATTGCACTAATTAAAGTCAAACGGTGAGATAACGACGCGTGGACCGAGTGAAAGAGAGGGAATAAGTGCAGGGGAGAACAGAGAATTAGGGCGACGACATACGGAGGGAGAAGAACGGCGGGTTTTAATAGCGGACCAGGAGAGATGCGGGAGGTGTGAAAATGGAGAGATCGGATGAGAAGAGCGAGCAAAGGTGTTTGGGTGGTGGAGCAGAGGGGGGTGGGGGGGTGAAATAAATAGAAATCGAATGGCTTGGGTGCGAGAGCTAGAGAGGAGTTCTGAGGCGGAAAAAAATATAAAGAGGAGAGAGAAGCGAGACAAGACACAACGACAATGATGGAGAAACTTTTGATAGTTGTGCAATTCGTTTTCGAAAAGTTGGCATTGCGCGTGGCGTGCTCGCGGGACTTAAGTCTAAAACATAATGTCACCCGGGCAGACATCGGGCATTCTTGTCACGAGTTTCACAAATCCAGGGACACGTCAATCAACAAAGGGAGAGGTTGTGGGAAAGGCAGCGCGGGGTCCTTGTTTGTCTGTTTGGACCATGCATGATGTGCCTGAAGACACAGTGTTGTGTGTGCACTATTGGAATTGGTTATTAGCCAACAAATATAGATTAAGCCTATAGGAATTGAATATATCTTCAAAATCCAGACTTAAGTTTAAAAAATAACATAACTAAAATGCATTGGTGTCTAAGAAAATGCTATGAGCCTCAAAACGGTCACCACATCCAGTGCACTTGTGTTGATGATAAACACCTAACCTACGTCAGGAGTCATGGTGCTGTCATGGTCCTGATTCAGGACCATGGACAGCAGCTACGCATAATTCCATTTTAGGCTATTACAAAAAAATCAACGCATATACACATCATGCACTCTGACAGGTCTTTTCATATAGAAGTAGTTATAGCCTTATTATGGCAACTTGACGCCTAAAGCGTCTAGTGTCTAACTTGTCTCCATGCATACCGTGCAATAGGCTAACGCCCACCAAGTAAAGTCAATCTCTCAATACAATAATTGATTTTAATAGACTGCACGCACGGCACGAGGAAGTCCTCTTGCAGCCTCCCCTCCAATCAACAACAATAAAAGCGGAGCTGAAATTGGGCCGAGGGATAGAGAAACCAAGAGAAATGAGATACGCCAAATTAGAAGAGATTGGCCCTGATGGACTTTGGATTAGAAGGAAAAAGAGTTATATAGGGCGGGGATGACGAGAAAGGAGCAAATAAGTGAGTGAGTGAATGACTGAGTGACTGAGTGAGTGCATATGTGGAAGATGGAGAAAAAGAGGGGAGGGAGGGGGTCTCTCTCTCTCTCTCAGTACTTGGCAGTCTCCGGGTATCTCAGGTTCTCTCCGGCCGAGAAGCGGTCGATATTTAATTGTTATTGCTAGCATGGAACGCACGAAGCGGGGCCTGTACGAAAATTTCTCATTTATTTGGTATTCTTGTTTTCTCTCCTTCCTCTCTCTACCTCTCCCTCCCTCTCTCTCTCTCTCCCCATCTTTCCCTCTCCCTCCCTCTCTCTCCCTCCCTCTCTCCCTCTCCTCTCTCTCTCTCTCTCTCTCTCTCTCTCTCTCTGTGGAGGAAGGGGGGATTTGCGGCGCTTTGGGGCAAATGGAGAGTGGATGTGGGGAAGAAGAGGGGTTCTTTGGATGAGATCTGAAGGGGGGAAAAAACACGACCGTGTTCCCTTCCCTTCTCCCAACTTAGTTTCCTGTCCCTAGACAACATTATATCCACTTTCTATCACCCCCACTGCCGTCCCCCCGTGCACTCCCCCCACCCACCGTACCACCCACCCCCCCACTCCCACTCCCACTCCATCTGCCCCCACCTGTCCAAAATGAAAAATCCCGTCATTTTCATCAAACGTCCAAGCAAATATTATCTGCACTCCATTCCGAAAGATCGAATCTTATTAGGGGGCGACGGGATTCGCCATCTGTTTTAAATTTCATTCCTCCATGAACTTTATTTTTCCCCGACTTCTTTGGACAAAAATTATAACCCGATCGATCCGTTATTATCTACCCACCGCCGCCCGTCTTCACAGGCCAGGCTATAATTTCCGCGGTGGTCTCCCACTTTGCTTTCAGTTTGGCAGGTCCAATGTTGTCTCACACCGCGGACACGGGAACAAGTAGAACAGCCTGTAGCGCAGCGGCTTACAGCTGAGGCGGGTTGGTGTGTGTGTGTGGTGGAGGAATAAGCCTCTCCCCTACTCTCCTCCACTCTGTCATGAATACTCCTCCTCACAGGCGGTAGCTACCCTACTACACGCAGCCTTTAAGCTAAATTCTAAAAGTTTACATTCCTCACAAAGCTGTTGATACGTATTTTGGACCGTAGCCTAGAAGTATAGCTGCGCACAGTGGACGGGTTTTTCTTTTCCTGACAACTTTTTGTTTGCTCCAAGCAAGGACAACTTTTTTTTCTCCCACTTTTTTCATCCGATATTTTCTTTTGGGTTTCACTCCAGAAGGCATATTCTGCTCTTTAATGCGCTACTGTGTGTGTTTTCCTAAGTGTAGGCTAGTCTTAAAAATGTGAGAGGAAATGTGCGTTTGTTCCTAAACTGCTCAGACAAACTGTCATTTTACGCACGGCGACGCGGCATCCCGGACATTCACGTGGGACGTACCGGGAAGTCAATGAAGGTGCATCGGTGAAGGTAAGCATCCCACTTTCTTATTCTGTCCCATCGTAGGCTTAGGCTATAGTCAAGTGCCATTAATAATAAAATGACGCGCGTAAGAACGCCATTATGGAAATGGAATCAGAATCACGGTCTGGGAGGCAAGCAAGCAATGCAACCTACTTTGGAGAGCGAAAACGTGCGCCTCGTTCAGAAATTGATTGACACCGGAGAGTTGTTCAACCCTTCTCCCACCCAAATAGATCGACACTAATCCCTGAAGCACCGTGCGTTTGTTGGAAAAACCATGTGCGAAACACTAAAGTGAGATTGCGAGTTGAAAAGTAGTCTAGCCTAGCCCATTAGTTCTCAAAGTGGGGTCCGGGGACCCCCAGGGGTCCTTGAGGGAGTTCCAGGGGGCTAAATGATAGTTAGGAACCAAATGGACCCTTATGTTACTCTTAGACCCATAAGGTACTGTACAAATCTTATATGAGGGTCCCTGCCTGGTAGGCTATATCTTTTCAAATGGGGGTCTGCGGGCTGATAAGTGTCAATTTCAGGGTCCTTGACTTGAAAAAGTTTGAGAACCACTGACATAGCCTGGACACTCTTGGAGCTTGCCCTCCCTCAGTTACAAAAGTTGTAAACACAAAAGGGCTCATATTTTGATATTGGTAAACAAATATATGCATGTGATTTTCAGTGTTTGAGTATTTTAAATATATGGTCCGCAGTCCGCACACATTATTCACATCATACAACGAGGTTATTATAGGCCTACTAATATTCCATCTGCATTTGACTATTACAGTGTCTCTCTCTCTCTCTCTCTCTCTCTCTCTCTCTCTCTCTCTCTCTGTGTGTGTGTGTGTGTGTGTGTGTGTGTGTGTGTGTGTGTGTGTGTGTGTGTGTGTGTGTGTGTGTGTGTGTGCGTGTGCGTGTGCGTGTGTGTGCCTACTATAAGAATTAAGCCACCTGCTACAGACAAAAACATACAGATTTAACTTTTTAGGCCTTCTTTTCCCATATTGACCAACATTACAAAGTGTGTGTCAAGTTCAAGCTTGGAGATAGGTCTATCTAAGTGCAAAGTCACATGTCACAATTTTTCTTTTCGTTTCAGTATTTGTCACCCTGCCAAAAATTATCTCAGAAATGTCAGAAAACATTCTCAAACAATCTCAGAAAACATTTCAGAAATAAGCTTTAAGACTTCTCCTGATACATATTGTAGGTATACTGTATTGCCCCTCAAATGGGGGTACGCGGGGTACAGGGGGTATGTGAGAAAAAAATATGGAATATGTATTTTGACAGTGTTTTGTGTGAACCTGCTCATCTTTACATTTCTAAACCATTTTTTTTCTTCTTTTTTATTTTTATGTATTGGCATTGGAACTGGACTTTTGATGTACATTTCAGGAGGGGGTACTTGGTTTCAGAAATCAGTGTAAGGGGGTACTGCAGCCAAAAAAGATTGAAAACCACTGCCGTATGCTATATTAATACATATACATTAGTTTCCTATAATGTAGGATATCAGTGTTCATTTAACTCTGGAAGTGTAAAAATGTACACTTATGGTTACAACATTTTCTCCCCATATTGACTTAATAAGTTCTAAAATGCACTGCTGAGCTCTTTGACTTGAACCTTTGGTAAAATGTCTGCTTTTTCCACAGAGATCTGAACTCTCCCACTGTCATGAGATTGCTCACTGTTGAATTGACAAATAATCCATTCCAATTTCACACACGACCATAAACAGACACCGACAATGGCAAAAAAAAAATCGTATTTGTCATAATCACCTGTTAACTTAAGAGGCATCTGACGTATGTAGTATGGTACTTGGTTTATCGCTGCATGTGTTGTGGCGTGCTGAAAATAACACACATACATTACATGCTCATAATAACGGATTATGCTGCAACATGTTGCTTGTAGATCTGTATCTACACATGAGCTTGTAGATCTATATAACTAGGTATAAATCTGGCTTAACAAATGTATACCTATACTTAACAAAAAGCCGTCTCTAATGGACTAGTGAAGAGCTTGGTCAGAAATGTATTCTACTTTGAAATCAAAGAACAATTGAAAAGGCTATGGCTTGATAAATGTTGCATTACTGTGAAACAAATGATTGCTTGAAAAAAGGGAAAAAGAACAATTAAACATTCAACAGCAGCTAAATTGAAGTCTGAGCCAGCCATGCATTTAGAAGAGAGGAGAGCCTTAAGGACATGTCAATATGACGGTGCTACATTACACAAGGCTGAATACTGTATGTCAGGGGTCTTCAACAGGGGCCCGGGACCCCTAGGGGGTCCTCTGAGTTACTACAGGGGGTCCTCCAAATCTTTGAGTGATAGAAACTTTTTTCTTTTTTATATTAACCACTTGAACCCATAGTGTCCATATTCTGAGAACGGTAGCCAAAAATAGCCGATCTACGCCTCGCAGCGCGAGGCGTTGTGAGCTTGTAGATCGGCTATTTTCAGCAAAGAGGTTTGGTGTAGAAGGGAAGAATAGCAGACTAAGTACAGAGTGAACGGTCAAGTTTATTGTAAGTATTGACGGTTCAAGTGGTTAAATATCTGAAAACACAAATGGACAAGAATCCAAAATACACTGATGATTGTGCTGTCAAACAATGAAATATGGAATCTCTGAAAAGGTTGTGGGGGTCCCTGCTTCATCTCTCTCTCTCAACTAAGGGGTCCTTGGCCTGAAAACGTTGAAGACCCCTGCTGTATGTGGCTAATACATCTATCAAATAAACCATCCTCATCACCCATTCTCTAAAATCTACATGACAGCCATTTGGGAAACATTTGACTACATTCACCTATCCATTTCGTAGTTTCACTCATGACTTGAATAACTATGACTAAGCTGAACATAAGCTACTCATACTCTGCGCATCCTAGTGCCATTTACCTCTCCATGGCACTGTCCGCAAGCAGTTTGAATATGCCTTTACTTCAGCTATCCTTTTTGTTACATTTAGTTTCTTTGATAACTTAATTGCAAATTTACACAAGGCACCCCAGTGTAATGTTTTAAATATCTTGGTGAAAATCACAATTCATATTGTTTGGTTAAGGGAGCCAGTAGAGAATTCTGAAATTCTGACCACATTTCTAGGAACAAGTAACTGCAATGCTAAAACTCAGTGGTATTCCGTGTTTAAGATACTTAGCATGTAGCAGTGCAGGCCTTTCTTAAGTCCTTATAAAGCTGAGTATCTCCCTTCACCAGAAGCTGGATTTCCTTTGGTTTACTGATAGATCTTTGTGTTTCTCATAAAGACAGTCTGGGCTCAATCTAATCTGTAACAATGGCACCCAACATGGGGAGATTTCCTCTCTGGGAGTAAGGTGCTGGGTGGGGGGTGCTGGCGTTTGCGGGAGGGGTGCAGAGGTGACTTCCGTAATTCTAAACAGGTCTATACCTATTATTGGAAGGACATTTTAGCCATGTTTCCAGTCTGCAATATTCCAATCGCATGAAAAGAACTTTGTGTTGCTGACAACAATACACTATGAATCGTGACAGCACTCCAAAGATTCGGCACGATTTCTGAATGACATGGTGCATCCACATCAAGGGTGCATGGGAATTTTCCACCATGAATGCTGATAAATGCTGATAAATTGGCTCTAAAAGAAGCTTTGGGAGAGGACCTTTGGTGTTCCTGTTAAATCTAAAAATCAAATTGGCTAGTAAAATGGTGAAAGTAGTTGGTGGAAATCCACAGCTACAAGGCCAAAACATTTTTCCAAACTGGGGGAAATAAAGTTTGTAATGAAGTCATTTTGAGCTTTTGTCTAAATATCACACATTGACTGGTCCAAGCATATGTTGACCTATTGCAGGGGTGTCCAAAGTGTGGGCCGAGGGACAGGGGCCAAATGCGGCCCGAGGACACATTTCAATTTCATACCTACATTCCTAAATTGTATAATAAATGGCCCGCCAGCACTCTTGAACAAGAATATTTTCCCAGAATATAATTTGTCAGGTTTCCTTGTTCCCTGTTGTCTCATTCTGAAGGGGACAAAGAAAGGCTATTGTATTGTATTTGTTACACGTCTGGTTACATTTGGTAATGAGAAATAAGTTAGTTATTGGAGTTTTGTTCAGAGCAGACACCTGACAAAAGACCATTGATATTGATGATGATATATTGTAATTGTTATGGTCCGACTAAAAGTACATGATGTCAGGAGACGAATTCGGCCCTTGGGTCGATTAATATTTTCTAATGTGGCCCCTTTGAAAAAGGTTTGGACACCCCTGACCTATCACACAGTGAATTAAACGCTATGGCTGATGAACAAACACGCCAGTTTCCTTGTCCTGTCTGTCTCCTCCATAAAACATCACTGCTCCTCAAGGGCCCACTGCCAGGGAGGGCTCCACTGTCATTGATTAGGCATTACCTTCACCACCTCCGACGCCCATTCGCTTGTTTGTCGACGATGCCCTATTTCCGAGGTATTCAAACGCTCACTAAGCATGTGAGCCAATATTTATAGAGGCTTTAACAGGTTCATTATAGTCAGCGGGGATGGTTCCGCAGGGGGATAAAGCACTCATAAAGGCCCCGGTGGAGTTAGTCCCCCTCGTGCTCTGGGCCGCTGACACTACAGTCAATGGCCCACAATCATTCCTCATCTGTTTTATGGCTCCACTGACGTTTATAGCTGTTAGGGGGCTAAAATAAAAGCATTAACGGATGCAAGGGCACTGGGGGGGGGGGGACTGTATTCTTCAGCAGGTTTTGCCGTTTAATCAAGGGTCACACTCAGTGAAGTCTGTAATCCGCTCAATACCAGTTAGGTCCATCCCACGGTTTTGTTGGCTCATACATGTACTACATACATGCATGACAGGGTCTTTCTGGCTGGCGCTCAAATGAGTCCTATGAGGTAGCTGTTTGATCACTTGGCCACGTTGCGCAATAGCTTTCAATTGATGATGATGTACTATTCCAAGTTCTCTGATGACAATCCCATATTCCCACATATATAATGTAACAGGTTGCTCTCTACTCTTTCACTAAGGGATGAAGCTGACTTTCATCTAAGTCCGTTCATGTCACTGTACAATACATCATGTTCTCTTTTAGGACCTTGGCATGGATTTGTCCTTTGTGGGTTTCCCATTGGCTGCCCTCTCACCCTTCTGTTAGCCTCTTTCAAGGCATCTGCAGTTCTCTTGCTCTCCCCAACAATAGCCTCTTCAACCTTGTTCAGCTCCCGCTTGAATTGTGTCTCTTCCGAGCACGATCTGTTCATTCTTTTTATTTTTTATTACTACCTTCCCGTCTTACATTCTACCCAAACCTTCTTTTAAACGTCCTGCCCCCTGTTTTGGAGTCACTGACCCCCTCAGCTCGCCCCTCTCCCTTCGCCTTCTCCCACTTAACCCCATATTTCACAGCTGAACTACGGCTAATTTCCCCCGGTCCTCCGAACAACGCTCTCTATACCGCTGGAGCACGCTTAATTACCCGCAATTAAAGCCCAACGCTAACGAGAAAATTGCTCTGTTATGAAATGACTTCAAAAGGACTCGAGTAAGTAGAATGGATTGGAAGGGAAAAAGTTGGGCGGGCTGCCTGGGGGGCAGGCAGGGGGTTAGAGCTATTCTGCTTGCGTTTTCCCTTCTCAAGATGCCTCAGTGAGAGGCGGTAAGCAAACAGCCCTTCGGCGGCACCCACGGCTGTAGATAACAATATTCTTCATCCAGACGCAGGTGTTGGCAGTGAGCTAGTGCAACTATTCACTTTGGTAATGGAGGGGAAGGCGTGTTGGTAAAGCTTTGGTAGACTGCTTTTTGAGCTAGTTCAGAGTTTTCTATCATAGAAATATCAGTTCATAATATCAGAGCATCAGTGCTGTTGTTCAATATAATTTACACTCTTTGGTACGTCCAATTAGATAGTCATTCTCTGAGATGTAGTTAGCAGATTTTTGCTTATTGCTGTAAACATCCTTTTCATAATCACCTTATTGTCGTGGTTTGTATTGGTATATCTGTATTGTCACACAGATACTAAAGGGAACCTTATATATTTTTAGCCTCCCAGAACACACAACCAAGCAGAAACATCACTTCACAACAATGCTCCCCATTTGAGCTTTGGT
>NC_137811.1:29451136-29452906 GCF_963921795.1 Nannobrachium achirus
TGTAGCCAGGTATAACAAAACCCTGACAGTGACAGGGATGAGAATAAGCCTATAGTCTTATGCAACCAGGTTTAGTACTAGGCTATAGCAGCACAATTGCCAAATATGGAAAAGTCAAATACCCTTCCATTCCCCTATCTTCACTCTCTGACACCCTTGTCATAGACTCGGCTCTCTGCACATGAGTCAGTTCCATAGGTTTGCCTAATTGATTATTAAGTAGCTGATTGGGGATCAATTTAGTAATTAAAGTTTGTTAAGGGCAGAGTCGATTACTGGCATGGCATGTGTGTGTGTGTGTGTGTGTGTGTGTGTGTGTGTGTGTGTGTGTGTGTGTGTGTGTGTGTGTGTGTGTGTGTGTGTGTGTGTGTGTGTGAGGGCGTGACAAAATTTGAAAATATTACTCTTGAGGGAGTTTGTCTAGTATAGCCTATAGCCTGGCGTTGCTCATACTAATTCCTCACTGCGTATCGGATATTAGTCTGGACTCGCAAGCAGAATTTTCATTTCCAAGGGGTGGGTTAAAAGAATTCTCTGGACACGATTGGTTAGACCATACCAACGCGAGGCCCTGATTGGTCCCCCAAATCTTGGGGGAGAGGAAATGGATTCACAATTGAGCGGGGCCAGACCCATATTCGCCAAGGGCACATTTTTTTGCCCAGGCATGGTCTGGTTCCAGGCTAAGCCTATAGACTAACTCTCCAAAGAATGTTTGTAAAAGATTAATTTCAGCCTATAGGTTTAGGCTATCTCATGAGTCAATAAACATCCACTGCTATTCAAGACTGCACCAGAAATAGGCTAATGACATTTTAAATATAAGCCAACTATTATACCTTAAATGTAACAATAACATAAAAAGTTATTTGATGTTTTGATTCAATTGACAGCTTAGCTGAGTAAGCAGACCGAAAATGTATATCCTACCTAGGGAGTTTGGCCGGACAGACAAGTGTCAAGTGATGGAGATGGATCAGCGTCGTGATGGCGTTGAAGACAGGTTCAGTAGCCTACATGTCAGTTTGCTTTAAAGAGTGGCCAAAGTTACTTTAGGTCAAGAGCACATCAACGGTCGACCGGGACGCGGTATAGGGGGTGAAGTGGCTCCTTTCGTGGCCGCTTGAATGAGAGGAGGTGGGATGAAGTGTTTTTTTGTGTGAACCCCCCCCCCCCCACCACACACACACACACAGCGAGGGAGAGACACAGGCGCGCAAACCTCATATACAAGACACAAGAGCGGAAACGGGTCGAATCCTACTTCAAATTCTCTTTCCTCTCGGCTTGTCGACCGGGGAAAACAAACCAACCCGAGGCACAGCGAATGGGGATTTACTAATTAACTACTTACACACACAGAGAGAGAGGGAGAGAGAGAGAGAGAGAGAGAGAGAGAGAGAGAGAGAGAGAGAGAGAGAGAGAGAGAGAGAGAGAGAGAGACGCACTCACTCACACAACACTCTCTCCCTCACACACACACACACACACACACACACACACACACACACACACACACACACACACACACACACACACACACACACACACACCTCCTCCTCCTCCTCCTCCTACTCACTCCCTCCCTCCCTCCCTCCCTCCCTCCCTCCCTCTCTCTCTACTTCCATGGGTTTGTTAGTATAGTGCTGCTGGCTCCTCCGTGCGCGTCTGGAACGAGCGCCCTGGATAGACTGATAACAATCTGACTCAAGCACTGGATCAGCATCAGCACCACGCCGCCACATACACAGGTAGGCAGCAGGCTGCGTT
>NC_137811.1:29453106-29468106 GCF_963921795.1 Nannobrachium achirus
GCTGCGTTATATCACCGGCTTTGATACGAGAGCTTTTTATGGATGTTCAGTTGTTTTCTCTCGCGTGCAAAAGTTGTGCCGACGGCGCGCGCGGTGACGTTTGCGACTTTGCGTGTTTAGGAATTATTTGATGGTAGTTTGATGTTGTCTCTTATCGGCAACATTTGTAAATGTTTTACGGATATGATATCGTCTAAAAAACGCACGCCTGTAATTTGACATTACAATTTCTGTTCTTGCGACTGTTTTGAGTTGACTATGGCAACGTGCGCGTAAAACTGTTTTGAATTTGTTGTCGTCGCGGCTCTTCATGGAAAATGAGCTCAATGTAAATAAGGCCCGTGCGTGCATGTGAGAGGAGGGGAATGTTCAGCTCGTTGCATGTTTAAACGGCTGAAACAGAATCCCTGGCTGAGGACGTTGGCCCGGATTAGCCTCTCTTAAGTGTCTCTATTTGTTAACGCCGGGCGCCCTCAGCTCACCTCCACACACGCACGCTCACGCACGCTCACGCACGCACGCACACACACACACACACACACACACACACACACACACACACACACACACACACACACACACACACACACACACACACACACACACACACACACACCGTATCCATCAGTCAATTAAACAGCCACTCACACGGCAAGGCAAGACGTGTCCTAAGCCGGTGTCTCCTCTCCTGTGTATCTCTCTCTCTCTCTCTCTCTCTCTCTCTCTCTCTCTCTCTCTCTCTCTCTCTCTCTCTCTCTCTCTCTCTCCATAGCCCATCTGTCTGTGTGAGTGACCCGGTTTAATTTACCTTTACAAAGTGTATGTAATGTTTGGGCCCGGATGCATTTGTCTTCGTGTCAGGGCTTGTTCACGCTCTCTCTGGTCTGGTCCCTTGCTTGGATGTAAATGTGTGCGTGGAGCTTGAGCGCGTTTTATTAAGGGATGGCAGATACGTTTCTTTTTCACTCTCTGGTTGCATCATGGGTTTGAGTTTGTTTGTTTGTTTGTTTGTGGGAAGATTTCGCAGGGGGGAAAAAATGTTTTCAAATTAAACTTCTTCCTATAATTCAAGTAGCTTCTGATATTTGTACAGAACTTTTTAAAAGGTAGCCTACTTTTTTATTTATAGCCTATAAATCGTTGCCGTATATAGCCTATACGTTGCCCAGAATGAACACACGCTTTTCGTCAAGTTTCTCGCCCTTTATAAGCCGTGTGACAAAACTGCGAGAATAATTTATAGACTTGCCGTCAATATATTCACCCAAGGAAATACCAAACTCTTGTTTTCTCCCCCACCCCAATATAACACCGAGTCCTGTGATGTGGTGTGTGTGTGTGTGTGTGTGTGTGTGTGTGTGTGTGTGTGTGTGTGTGTGTGTGTGTGTGTGTGTGTGTGTGTGTGTACACACGCACGCGCGTGTACTCACAAAGTCGCATGGGAGGTTGTCTTCAGAAGCGCATGCAGGTCCATCGATGTGGTCCTGGCTGTGTGTGAAAGGGGGGGGGGAAATAAAGAGAGGGGAAAAAACAAACTTCAAATCTTTCGGAATAATCTTTAGCAGGTTCTGGTCTTCCCTTAAAAGTTGTATTTGTAAGGCAGCATGTTTATCCCCTCGCCCAACTTTGATGAATATTTATGCGCGCCGTGGGTGTACTCCATCAATTATTTGTGCCAGTATATTTCCAGATAAACAGTGTTTGTAAATCAATAGATGCATGTAACAATTCCAGATTAAGAGATCGATCGATGGATCCACCTAACCCGGCCGAATGTTGTTTTTCTGCGTGTCAATTATTCACACCCAACTTTGCAGAACATATGACCCCGTTCGCCCATGAAGTTCCCTCTCCTATAGTCTGTGCTCGTGTGTGTGTGTGTGTGTGTGTGTGTGTGTGTGTGTGTGTGTGTGTGTGTGTGTGTGTGTGTGTGTGTGTGTGTGTGTGTGTGTGTGTGTGTGTGTGTGTCAGAGGCGTTTCGTAATTTATTGTACTTTTCATAACATTTAGTTTAATCGTTTAACGAATGATAACAAAAACAATAATTGTAATTATAGTTATTAATATTAATAAATAATATTAATAATATAAGCCTTATAATTGGCCTTCTAGAATACCTGGTCGTCATTAATCTACCTAATTTATAAACCAACTTAATTGATTTCTTATTGCAGCAACGTGTGAGCACGAAGAGCTAAACGTCATTTAAAAACTTCACAAGGATAATCAAAAAACGAATCAGTCCTGTTCTTTAAATTGTTTGTGCATGCATGCTGTTGATATTACTCTGTTGTCAACTTGTCAAACTTATAATTTGATCATTCCGTCCGGGTGTTGTTATTTCTCTTCGGGTTGCCTCTTTGTCTCTTTCTCCCTTGTTGTCAATAATCGGTAGAAATATTTCCGACATGAAATGGCATTTGGGGAAAGTTCTCGCCATGTCACCCCCACTCCTCCTCTCAGCACTCCATCTCTCTCTCCATCGGCATCTCTCCTTCTCTCCATCCATCCTCCATCTCTCCTTCTCTTACCTCCACGACCGGATAGAAAGTTGTCTACCTGTCCGCTTATATTCACTACATTACGAGGAGGAATTGTAAGCTGCTTGTAATGGCAACACTTATAAAGGTAGTCATCACGGCATCACTGTCTACAACATCAGTAATAATAATAGCCTAATAATAATATGATAACAACAATAATTATTAATTAAAAAGTTATTATAACAATAATGTATTTATAAATAATAAATACATGATAATTTGTATTATGATTATTATTAATACAATGATTATTATTATCCTTTATTATTAGGCTAATATAGAATTCTGTTTTTAAACAATGTGGTCCATTTTCCAAAACGAAAAAACAAACACCCTTTACATTTAAATACACTTCGTCATATAAGTAATATAATCCAAATATATAGGCCTATTATTATTAGTATTAATTAATACTATTAATAATAGTAATAATCATAATAATAACTTTTAATAATACGTTATTAATTATTAATTATTACATTATTATATAGAACCAAGAGTTACCGAACGAAATGTTCGTTTTTTTTTCTCGACATGAGCTGTTTTCTTAAAGGTTTATGGTTTCAGCACTTTGGCCCAGCAGTTTTAGCTGTGGCAAAATCACTGTTGAACCATTTTATTTTTATTATTATTGATAATAATACAGCTCAAAGCTCATATATTTTCTTCAAAATTGCTAAATCATTCAACATTCATTCATTCGTTCATTTCGTTCATATACTTATCAATACCTCAATTTCAAACGCTTTATGGATTGAAAAGAAAATACGCCTCAATATATATATTGTTTAATCAATTTAACAGTTTGATATCAATTTAAACATTTTCTCTTGCGTCTGCATTAGCCTATGTAATTATCGATTTAATTTAAAAAAAAGTTTCTTAATTTACGTATTGGCCTGCACACCTTCCATATGTTGGTCAATATGCCATGCATGCCTTCATTATAATGGTTCGTCAACGGAATTTTAACATTTTGGCGTTATTTATGTAACCCTAATCCTCTGGTCCTGACCTTTCCCCGTCTCATCCTTTATCAATAGACCACACGGGACCTTCTTTTATTCACCCGAGAAAGTCGACTTTATTGGCTTCACACACCTTTCCTCCTCATTTTCATTTCACTCGGAAGAGAACTTCAGACAGAGAAGCCGCGGAGCGGAGACAGTTTTGATTTGTAAATGTTCTCATCCTTAATGTGTTGTCATGTGGAAAGCAATTTCGCATGATCAAAGTGTAGCTAGTTAGCGGCGGTCAATATCCTTTCGAGCAAAGCTCTCATATATCGATAACAAGATAGGGAAGCTCACACTGAGCCGGATTCCGATCCGATGGCCGTTATATTATCGTCGTTGTCGGGTGGGAACCTTGTACGTCCAAAACCGTTTGTTTTGTAGGCCTATAATTTTTAAAATGATTTAAACTAGTGAAAACAGCCGATCTACAAGCACACAGCGCCTTGCACCGCGAGGCGTTGTGTGCTTGTAGATCAGCTGTTTTCACTTTTGTGCGATGGCCTATGATGAAGCAGGCGCTTTACTTAAACGTACAAATGTGATGTGAAACTTGGAGATACGAGGTTTCTGCCCGACAGTGATATTATATTATATTCTCCGAATCTCCGCTTCTTGTTTTCTTTTCTTTCTTTCTTTTTTTTAACTTCTAAACTGGGATCTAGCTCTCTGGCGGACCCCTCCGCCCACCGCTGTCTCGGGGTTTGAGTGTATGACAGTGAAGAGTAAATAAGGTGATTGATCGCATGAGGCGAAGTGGTTCCACCTGTCAATCGACTATAGCCTACTCCGTGGTCCTCCGGGAAACCTGCAGCAAGGCAAGTTTTTTAGAGCGGGCATGCGTTCAACCCCCAGACACTCTCTATAGCCTATAATATTAGCGCTAAAGTTTGGTGTGTTCCAGTCTACCGCGTCGTCCGGGCGTTTCTGAGACTGGGTTCGCTTGAAAATGACAGAAATGGCGATCACTGATACAACAACATGTCCATTTGACTTGAGGATGAACTTTGAAGTCCTAATTGACTGCGCGCTGACTGATTGATTGAAGACGTTATTAGTAGTTTGCATAGGGAAAGGTACAGTTTCATGACTGTACAGTTCACTGGTGAAAGGTCAACTAAAAGGAGACCCTAGTTTAATTTACACAGGAAACCTTCGCGCATTGACTGTGGAATTTGAACATTTCCCCTTTTACGCGTGTGTTTTTAGTGAAGCCCCCTTGCGAGCAGAGCGACGAGGGACCGTTTCTCCCATCCATCTCCATCCACTCCCCGGTCAAGAACAGCGCAGCACCGAGACATCCAGTCCCCATCCGACGGTCGGTGTTCGGGCTTCGGCCTCAGGTGCATCTCTGAGGCGGGGCGGCGCGGAGGTCCAGGTGGGTGACTGTTTCTCTGCTCCTGCATGTGAGTGTGAGCTGTCCTGTCAGTTAACTTGAAAAATGTCGCCGCTTGTCGCGTCTCATCCTGTATTTCCTCATTAAGTTTTTATTCCTTCATGAACATCCCTCCTCAGTCCTCCCCCCTCTTCTTTTTAATTACGGTTATTGATGAAGCATTTCATCCCCAAAACGCTTGGGAAAATATTGGACTCAAAAAGCAAAAAAAAAAAAAAGTCAATAGAGGCCTATTTAAAAAACACGATTCTCAAAAACATAAATATTTAGATAAGCCTATAGCAATTGTTTTTTAAATGAATCAAAACGTCAATGCATCCCACTAAGAGTTTTTCTTTTTTTTCTCCCCTCTTTTTCTTCTTCTTTTTCCCCCCCCATTACTCAAGAGTAGAGCACTTTTGCAAAAAGTAGATTGGTCATGTTACACTATCATCTTTGGCTTCTTTGATATTTGTTTGGCTACTACTACTGATACTTTGGAATACTTTAATTAGCTGAGCCTACTACTGCGGATTTACAGTAGCTGCATGTAGCTCACAACCCTGCCCAAATATTCACTTTTGGAGTATAGGCCTATATATTCAGCATTATATTGTTTTTAAATACTTTTATTTTGTTCATTGCAAAAGGCATATACGTGTGATATGTTTATACTTGACTATTACACATACAAAATCTACAAATGTGTTTTTGTGCTTGGATGAATATATACTGCTACACATTGAAACAATTAAGTATAGCCTACACTGAACAGCACATCAATTAAACAATTTACAGTTGCGCCTCCTATCCAAATTGAAATCAAAGCACACAATCAAATCTTGTAAGGGATATTTTTCAGTTAAAACGCTAAAGCTCTGTATTCTGATAATACTTTTCTCATTTTTTTTTTTATCTATTACCTCCATCTCTCTCCTGTTTGGATGAAATGTGCGTCTCCCTATACAAAGTGCTGGAGAGATGCTATGTGATGTTGCTAGGTTTTCAATGTAATGGGTCCCAGAATTATTGTATGGGTCCCGCAACGACACATGCATCATGTATCAACGGTGAAAACATCACAAAGGACTTTCATTTAAACAAAAGTGGTAAATAGCTACTTGTATGTAGTTAATAAAGGACAGAAGCATGGATTTACAAGAAGTTCTCAATCATCTCATCAATAATGCCAGAACGCACAGCTGTGGAGACTCCACCACATGCAGCTCAGCTGGTGCAGTGAAATGACTGATAGCAGAAAGGATAGAGTTGTATGCATCCCCGGGATGCAGTGATGCTTAGTTTAATGCGTCCTTTCAAAATAATATGCGTCAGGGACGCAAGATGCAGGGCTAGCATCACTGCTATATACAGTACAAACATAGCAATGACTGGGAATATAGAGCTATTAACATACTTTAACAAAAGAACATAACATCAGTACCTTTTATGTTCCTTGTACTCTGAGAGTGTACACAGACGCATGCACGCACACATGCGCACACACGCACACACACACACACACACACACACACACACACACACACACACACACACACACACACACACACACACACACACACACACACACACACACACACTCACTCACACACACACACGAACATTATGTATACATGCAAATACGCTTGACATAATTTGTCATGTGTGTGAAGAGCAATTATATAGTATGCTTCAGCTGCAACTTTGTTTGTGCTATTTATTGTTATCTAAATTTCTTTAGATACAGTTGTACCTGTTACATTCCCATGTCCCATCTAGCGCCACCATTTGGACGATTTTTGAAAAACACATTTTTGGACACTGCTCCAACAGAGGTGTTACACTTACACAGTATCTCTAAAGTCATGTCATCAACATGGATCTGTCCCATTTCCCATATTCCCTCCTGTTTGGTTACCATTGCGACCTGACGGTCGCTTATCTCCCGATTTAGGGAGTCTTACTGGTACCTGTTACATTCCCAAGGCAATTGAAGCAGTCCTGTGTATCCTTCCCCTGGCCCAACGCCACCCCCTCCCTTCACTCATCTCTCCCGGGCTCTCCTTTTTTCTACCCCGAGACCCCCTCTGTACACCCCTTGTCGTCTCTGGCACCGGCACAGCTGGTAACTACAAACTTGTACACAATAATAACGGCCAGATGTATCCATCTATCTCTCTATCAGGCCTGTCGGCAGTTAGTGGAGTGGCTGAGAGACTCGCAGCCGTGAAAGGTCAGTTAATCGATGGTGCACAATTTGACAAATCCCAGCGACTCTTATCGTCCTCATGGGCGTTTAGGGCCAAGAGGAGCACCGCCAAGATAAATGCTTAATCCCCGACCGACCGCCACGCGGACAGAGATGGAGACGGAAAGAGAGAGGGAGGGGGGGGGGGGGGGGGGGGAGAGAGAGAGGCAGGGGTGTCACAAGGGGGGGGGGGGACTGAGTTACTAGGTGGAGGGGCCTTCATTATTTTATAATTTAGCTATTGAAAAATAGCAGATCTACAAGCTCACAGCGCGGCATTGAGTGCCGTGCAGCGAGGTTGTAGCGCTGCTATTTTTGAAAAGTCGTGAAAATGTGTGCAAATCTTTGAATATATGTATTTTATAAGAGAACATTTGTTACTCAAATTTTGCTTCTGGGGGGGTCCCTGGAACTAAATATTTTGAGATGGGGATCCGTGGCCAAATACATATCATTTTGGCGGCCCTTCACATGAAAAGGTTTGAGCACCACTGACATACAGTAGAAACATACTGTAGGTTTTTCAAAAAACCTTAGAATGATTTGAAATATTCAAAGACTTGCACACATTTTCACGATTTTTCAAAAATAGCAGATCAGTGCCGCGCTGCGAGCTTGTAGATCTGCTATTTTTCAATAGTTAAAGCACAAAATGTGAGTGAATCCTTGTACCCAGAATTGCAGAGAGATTGAGAGAGAGAGATACAGAAAGAAAGTGTGCATGATTATTGGTGACACAGGGGCAAGACAGATAAAGTTAAAGATGGACAATTACAGTAAGTGGCTCAGCATCAAGTGATGTGAAAGGTCAATATGTACTCTGTACTTTTTAAAATGTATTTTATCTTTTGTTGAGGGAAAAAATAAATATTCATCTCTGTACCCCAATTGTTCTCTATAGTATAAACAATCATATCATTTCAACACCCTCTCGGTGCCTGACCTCAGCTGTTGGCTTCAGATTTGAACAGGATATGTGTCAAGCCTTTTTTGAACCAACATACAAATGTGTGTGTTACTATGTGTGTGTATGTGATGTGTGAGTGTGTGTGTGTGTGTGGGTGTGCGCGCACGTGTGCACACGGCCGCACACGCTTGAGTATGTGCGCGTAGCGCTCACGGGCCGTGCTGCTGCACCAAACCGTGTTCAAGTTGAGAAAAACCTGAGGAAAACAACGGTAGAGTATGAGTGGTTGAATTCTCCCGTGGCGTGTTGGCCAGTTCGCAGCAGTGTGCAACCAAGAGGAAAATGAGCTTTTGTCCACAAGGCTATAGCCTCCCTTTTTCCACTCAGTTTGTGAGCTGCAGGGGTTTGGAAGGGGCCAGGAATTCTGTGCCCTCATAACCTTGACCACAGCGTCCACCCCAATACCGTCTGGCTGGGAACAGTGGGGTTGTGGAGCGTTATACCACTCATTGCTACTAATGCCACACAGCAAAATACAAACGCAATCCTCGTTTAACTGTGAAATGGACCCTTATCTGTGGGGGGGTCCATTTGGAGTTGAACACAGTGAAATGAACTCAGTTCAAAGATGAGATGAGCTACAGATGTCCGTCTCCATGTGTGTCTGTGTATGTGTTTTCAGTGTGTGCGTTTGTGTTAGTATGTACAGTACATTGTGTGTGTGTGCGCGTGTGTGTGTGCGTATGTGTGTGCGCATGTGTGCGTGTGTGTGTGTGTGTGTGTGTGTGTGTGTTGGCCAATCACACAGACAGACGTTCATGTCCTCTCCCTCTATCTCAATAAGAGCTCAATGTAATTCGATTGAGATTAGTTGCACTGGCATGACAGCGGATCCCTAGTATTGCCAAAGCACTTAGGAGGCAATGACAGGAGCACATCGACGTGCACTACACCACTCTCCAACCGGCCACACACATACGGTACATGCGCGCGCGCACACGCACGCACGCACACACAGCAAAAGAGAGAGGCTGTCTTGATTGACAGAGAACTGGCAAACTATGAGAGACAGAGATTTTGATTGATTGATTGATTGATTGATTGATTGATTGATTGATTGATTACTTTGTTAGTCAGAAATGTAAATATAGCATGTAGTATAAGACATTAAAGCTAAAAGGATGACAGTGACACAAAAAAAAGTCCTAGGGACATTTTTCCACATTGTGGTGGTGTATTCAATTCATCAGCATACAAAAAAATAACACAATAATACATGTCATCAACAAATACAAACATTATATTTAGGCTCCTACCCTTTTTGTTAATAATGTGGGGACCCACATTATTTTGGGGGGTCCCCAGATGATTAACTTAATGTGCAACATTCTTTTCTCACTCAACAGTAAACAAACCAACATAAAGTTTAAGTGTATAGAGGTTATCTGCACATTTCCAAAGTCACAATTTAAGGACTTTTTAATACCTCTAAAATGACAAATTAAACATTGGCCAAATTGTCAAATATTAGAGGCAGAAATTGTGAAAATACCGGTAGCTGATCTACATGCTCACAACGCCTCGCAACAGAACCGTGTTATACTAAATGTAATTCTTCAACTCTTAGTGCTCATCAGGGTGGGGGAGGGGGGGTCCACAGTTCAAATATGATTCTTTTGGGGGTCGCATCCTGAAAAGGTTGAGAACCACTGCTTTACAGTAATGGATGGTGTCAGGGCATTCCACATTATGCTGGCAGAGACAGACAACCTTCCCATGTTTGGTCATGCTCCCTCTGCTGTTGTGGCTGTGAGTGTCACTCACTTTGGAGAGATACTGTATGAGGCTGTTGTTGAGGGCACTGAGGTTACTGTCTCTTTGACAGGCTGTATCAGTTTGTTTTGGGAGGTCTGAAGCATATACTGTAGATTCTAGTGAGATGTTGGAGAACCAAGCAGGTGGAAGCATAATCAAAATGACATTGAATGAAGGCTCCAGCTACTGTAGACTTGAGATCACGTTTGTTGCCAAAAGAGGATATCCTACCCAAATCTTTGATCACGTTTGATGCCATTCTTTCACCCTTAAGTTTGTTGTCAAGAAGCTGTGTGTGTGTGTGTGTGTGTGTGTGTGTGTGTGTGTGTGTGTGTGTGTGTGTGTGTGTGTGTGTGTGTGTGTGCGTGCGCGTGCGTGTGCGTGCGTGCGTGCGTGCATGCGTGCGTGCATGCGTGCAACAGAGAGAGCAGGAGGGGGAGGTACGAGAACTGAATGAGGTCAGGTGGCTAAAGCTTTGACAAAGTTAAAGAAAAGTTGAAGTGGGAGAATCTAGGGAAGAACGATGAGGGGTAGATGAAGATTGGAACACGACAGTGAGTTCAAAACCTTTCAGTAGTGACAGATATAATCAGAACCATGAGAGAGAGAGAGAGAGAGAGAGAGAGAGAGAGAGAGAGAGAGAGAGAGATAGGTAGACAGGGTATGAAGAGAAAAGTGAAAGAATTGGCACAATTGAGAGAGAATGGGTGAGTCCAGGAGAAGGACCTGGAGTGGGAGGGAAAGAGAACAATGTGATGAGGACAGGTTAATGAACATGGGAGTGTATTAAAAGAGAGGGGAGGGGGGGGGGGGTGCACACAGGGCAGGGCATGGAAAGATAGAGTGAATAAAAGTGATGTATGAGAAGAAGGGAGCCAGGGAGATTTAGTAGAGGACAGATTAAGTCAACTTGTCCCCGGTCAGTCATTAATCCGATTTAAGAGCAATTAAGGTGAGACTGATTCCTTCCCAGAGAGAGAGAGAGAGAGAGAGAGAGAGAGAGAGAGACGGAGAGAGAGAGAGAGAGAGAGAGAGAGAGAGAGATGAATCGAGAGGGTGAGAGAAAGCAAGAGAGGGTACACGATGAAATGGAAAGAACTGAAAGAGAGAGAATGTGTGTGCGTGCGTGCGTGCGTGCGTGCGTGCGTGCGTGCGTGCGTGCGTGCGTGCGTGCGTGTGTGTGTGTGTGTGCGCGCTCGTGTGTGTGTGTGTGTGGTGCGTGCGTGCGTGCGTGCGTGCGTGCGTGCGTGCGTTTGTGTGTGTGTGTGTGTGTGTGTGCGCGTGTGTGTGCTGTGTGTGTGTGTGTGTGTGTGTGTGTGACAGGAGAACAGCGATGTAGCAGTAAATTGCCATACTGGTGGCAGAGATAAGATAAACACAGAACAATGTAAATCTGGTGTAATGCTTAGTGTCAGATGTTTCTGCTGGGCCCGAACGTCTGGGGGGCGGGAATATGTTTTCATCACTGTGTGTGTGTGTGTGTGTGTGTGTGTGTGTGTGTGTGTGTGTGTGTGTGTGTGTGTGTGTGTGTGTGTGTGTGTGTGTGTGTGTGTGTGTGTATGTATTGAACCACAAGTCATGCAATGAGGGAAAAAAGAAGAAAAAATCCTCCTGGATTGCTTGGATCATGACACAACTCCTTCTTCAAAACACACTTCTTGCTACAGATTCATTCCACAACTCGCACATTCTTTCTGGATGATCAAGATGTATTGCTCAGATCTTTTATATTCCATTCCAATAAGTTTAGGATTGGTTTCCAAGTTTTGTCAGGGTTCCGTTTTGGAAACATTGCCACATGATACAGCCCAAATTTGAATCACACATCAAGTTGCCACTAATGGTTCAGAGCCAAAAGTGGTTTCCATTACAGTATAAGGCTTACACGCACATGGGCCACCACAAATGCTTCATAGGTCACTGTTTGTTGCAAGAAATGTTCTTTTTTACATCATAGGCACAAATGTCTTGTGTGACGATGACCGTCAAACAAGGTTTTGATTCTCCATACTGTTTGCCTTGTAATTGCTATCACAAAACACAATATCCAGTCCAATCATACCCAAATTGGAATCACATGTTGAGGGGCCACAAATGCAAAGAGTCGCACCATGTGCCACGAAAACTCTGTATAGTCAACCAGGCAGGACAGAGGTCTGCACTCTGAGCAGTGCTCAAGGTCGCAGCTAATGAAGACTTGACAGACTTTGTATGTATTACAATGTACTGTTGTACTGTCTCACTCACATAATGCAACCCATGGGCAAACTTATAGCTGGTCGTGGCTCATCAGGAATTATGTGTTGTTATTAAAAAAAAAAAAAAAAAAAAAGAATTGATGCAGATCGGAAAAATGTTTTCAAAATAGTAACAAAAAAAAGGCAAATAAGTTTAGGGATAAGGGGTAAGGCATGGATGAAAATAGGGCCCTGTATGTTTTACACACTAACTGTGAATCACACCGGCTTAAGGTGGGAACATCAAAATAAAAACGAAAACAGTAGATGGTCAAAGATGGATGACAGAGGGAGAGGAATACAGACAGAGAGGCAGACAGTCAAATGGCCAGACAAAAGAAGAAAATTGGATTTATAGTTCACGCAGTACTTGTTCTCTATCGATAGACCAGCCGTTCACACGGTCTTAATGTAACTCGAAAGTCCACTCAGTCCACCTAGATGCACAGACCTCCACTAGCAGTGACTAGTGTGTGTACCACCAGGATGTGAGCCTGAAGACCAGCCGTTCACATGGTCTTAATGTAACTCGAAAGTCCACTCAGTCCACCTAGATGCACAGACCTCCGCCAGCAGTGACTAGTGTGTGTACCACCAGGATGTGAGCCTGAAGCTGTAAGTTGTTGAACTTGAACACAAAGGTGAAAAGCAAAGTGGCCATTTCCCCTCTCGTCAACACGAGACAGTGAAGGGCAGAGAGAGAGAAAGAGAGAGACAAAGTGGACGCACCTCCCAAGAATAAGAATGAAAAGTTGTGGGCCCACTTAACCTTCATTGCACACCTCCTCCTCTACTCACCCGCTACACCCCTTCCTCTCCATCCTCTCCTCCTTCTAAGGAGCCCCCCCCCCCCCTTACCATCTACTCCCCCTCCTCCTTTATAGTCCTCGCTCCGTCTGGCGTTCTCTGTTGTTCCAGATGTGTATCGGTGGGTCTCGGGGTCGACAGAGAGGTCCCTCCCTCGCTGTAGCGTTCCCGTGTCTACTGGGAGATGGTGGTCCCGATAGTGCGCTGCGTCTGACACGTACACAACAGTGCATAAATCAAACGCACACATACGCGCGCTCGCTCCCATTTATCTCCCCACTCAGCAGCGCTCTGATAGCGGCCGACTCTGCATAGAGTCAGGGGGGAAAGGGAGGGAGAGAGAGAGGGAGAGAGGAAGAGGAAGAGGGAGGCAGAGGTTGCAAGCTGCCTTGTTAAGTGGGAAAGTAATGGGAAAGCTGCAAAAAAGAGGCTGCTATTGTCGCTGTCATCTCTTTTGTTAAGGTCGTCTTCAGTGCTTTTGTCTTTCATTCTGACGGACGCTTCTGTTTTATGCTGGAGAAAGTGTGTTGTACGCTTGTATGCGTACGGATAATTGCTGTTGCATATGGAACTGCGAGGCTAACGATGTTCCTTATGTCGTTAGGGAGGCAGTTTAGGCAGGGAATGGAGCCGATTCCAAGCTAACGTCATTGAAGTTGTCGTCCAGCAACACCACAGGCCTCCGAAAGGGAACTGACATTCTTTTTTTTTGTCTTTCTTTCTTTCTTTTTTTCTGTTTGTCACATTGCTAAAGCCACTCAGCCAACCGTTGCCACCATTGAATATAAATATCAGTGAATCAGTGAATCTTTAAAAAAACATATTTTCTGCAATATACTGTTGTTCTTTAGTTGTTACCCAACTTACCAGAAGAATAAGCTTCATATAGTGTGTTCCTTGATCTCCAGCATTACAGGCAAAGACATATGAAAGGAGTATCAAGGGACGAAGCCCAACACTGTATGTCATCCCAGCACCATTCCAAACAGGAGAGTCTTGTGTGAGCATACTGAATGAATGTAAATGTTTACTCACACATGCACACGTGCGCGCGCGCGCACGCGCACACACACACACACACACACACACACACACACACACACACACACACACACGCAGTGTGCTAAAGCATTGATTCATATCATAATTTGAAATGGAAATTCAATGGTCGTAACTTCTTGAAGTGCGCAGGGTCTTTATTTTTATTGATATACTTTTGTAAGGCACCATGGACAGCGATCATAAAGCAGTTGCAGCTTTGTGACATGGCGGCTGACTACTGCAGGCATCGCTTTAAGGGCAAAAAGGAAGAGTACCGTTGTACCAAAACAATATAATAAATATAAATATTAAATAAATATTTAAAGGACGACTTCAACAATTTTCAACGTATCTTCATATTGTTGGTCCTCACTAATGCTCATTATAATATGGTACCATTTTTGTCTATTCACTCTGTCTCAGAGGAGCTGTGGACAGTTCAGAAACCCAAGCTAATAGAGAACCGTTCGTCCCACCGACTTCAGATTTGGCACGCGCGTTCCCCGCCGCGCCGCGGAGTGCAGTGCCGGGCCTCGACCTGACACGGCGCACGGTTTTCCCGAACCGGCGCGAAACGTTCGGAATCTCCGTATGCGGAGATGATTGTTGACATCAGGCTGTTCCGGAGGAAATTGGCGCAAGCGCTGACTCATTGTGACATCACTTCATAAAAGACTCACGTACGCCACATGAGTCAACAAAAAATGCCATGGTTACGTATTGAATGTCATCAGTATGACGTGTTTTGATGTTCCTATATGGGCACAAATGGACTCACAGAAATTAGTTTTTTTCAAGGATTATCCTATATTCAAATTGGTTCAGGTGGGCGGACCTCTGACATCACGTTCCTTGCCATAATCATATAAGGAGTCTCATTGCAGCCATGCCCTTATATGGAGTGTGTTGCCTTACCTCAATGTGTCGTCCACCAATCCAACGGTTAATGGTAAATGGTGCATTTATATAGCGCCTTTATCCAAGGCACTTTACAGAGCATTACATTCACACACA
>NC_137811.1:29473106-29503106 GCF_963921795.1 Nannobrachium achirus
ATGGGAGCGAGGGATGGAGGCAGAAGAGGGATGGAGGTGCGAGGGGCAGATCGAGGGAGCAAATGAGAGGGATTAAGAGAGCGACGGCGAAGATAGATAGAAACGGAGGAGTGAAACATGACGCGCGGAACACCAATAAAACCAAAGGAGGGCAGAGAGAGAGAGGGAGAGAGAGAGAGAGAGAGAGAGAGTAAAGTATAGGGGATGATGGAAAAAAAGGAGGCAGCATATAGAGGTGACAGAATGATATTGGGTGGGATGGACAGAAAACAGGAGCGATATGTGCGTGGCGGGCGGGGGGAACGGGGGAACGGGGGGGGGGGGGAGAGTGGGACCATATTTTCCGTTGAAGGAACTGGCCTGTCAGGCTGTTCCGCCGCCACAGAGCGCCTCTATAAAATACAGGGAGCCGGGCGCCCAGCGCCAGGGGTGACTTATGTGTATATCCATGCTTTGTCAATATTTCTTTCTGTCTTCCTTCCTCTGCGCTCCCCCCCCCCCCCCCCCCTCCTCCTTCCAACCCCACCGCCCGCCCGCCCTGCCACGCTTTGCTCCCTCGCTTCCTTGCTCTCTCATCCCAACTCTCTCTCTCTCGCTCTCTCGCACGCGCATGGCTCTGTGTAGCGTACTGTGCTGTATACCTCAGTTGCAGGGCCCCCCACCCCGCTTGGCTCTGTCTGAGTGCCATAGCTAAATGCTAAACCTCTTCCATAGCTGCATGCCTCTTCTACTTGTGTATACCCAGCATACCGGGGTGGTCCTTGAGGTGGGACACTTTTTTGAGGACCCTTCATGCCAAAGATGGAACTTTTGGAGGATTGGCTCGCGTGCTAAAACTCTATTATTGTGGGAGATTGAGTTGAGCAAAGTGTGCTCAGTGGCTCTCTGTCACCATGGTATATTGAGGGTCAACACAAATATTTTAATAACAATATGTTCAGGTTGTAATAGCAATAGCGTGCATGTGTGTGTGTGTGTGTGTGTGTGTGTGTGTGTGTGTGTGTGTGTGTGTGTGTGTGTGTGTGTGTGTGTGTGAGAGAGAGAGAGAGAGAGAGAGAGAGAGAGAGAGAGAGAGAGAGAGAGAGAGAGAGAGAGTGTATGGGTGTGTTTGTATTAGTGTGTGTTGTGTTGTGTTGTGTTTGTCTTTGTCTTTGTCTGTGTATTTCTTTATGTTTTGAGGGTCTGTGCTGCTTACAATCACGTGTGCCCATTTGTGTAATTGATCAATATGAATGCATCTCTATCTACAATATGTATACAGGCATGTGTGTCTGCCCGTGCATGTGCTTTCTGTACACATGCTTGTGTATTGCATATGCACAGCACCCATGGGGCTGTTAAGTCTGACATCATTTTGTAGGCAGAGGAGAACTTTTGGGGCCAAAAGGCCCCAGCGCCCGTGAATATTTGTAGTATTTTTACTATTTACAAATTTTTCTTGTTGAAAGGAAAGTGGTAGAATTATACTTTAGTCGTTATTTTTGTCTCGGATCTGTTGAAATAGCGAGGAACAGATATTGATAATAAATCTGCTTGGAGGTCTGACTACAAAATGATGTCACGGCTTAAAAGCCCAATTGCATTGCATTGCGATGTCTGTCTGTCTGTGTGTGTGTGTGCTGTGTGTGTGTGTGTGTGTGTGTGTGTGTGTGTGTGTGTGTGTGTGTGTGTGTGTCAGCACAGAGGGAGCTGTGTGCGTGCGTGTGTAGTCCTCTAGCGCTGGCACAGAACACCGGGTGGTGGGACTGATTTATTCATGCCATCCCAGGGTGGATTCTCCTCCTCTTCCTCATTTGGCATGGTTTACTATCCTGGGGTGTGTGTTTGTGTGTGTGTGTGCGTGTGTGCGTGTGTGCGTGCGTGCGTGCGTGCGTGCGTGCGTGCGTGCGTGCGTGCGTGCGTGCGTGCGTGCGTGCGTGCGTGCGGCGTGCGTGCGTGCGTGCGTGTGATATGCTACCCTAGCTCTCGTGCCGCCTCACACCGACAAATCACTGCCCTCCACATTACTGTATATTCATTAGGAAAGACATCAAACCTTCTCAGATGAGGAGAAGAGATCATATATACTGTAGTATGTTTTCCCCCCACATAGGAGTAGGGTGACTTTATATGCTGATTTTAACATACCGGTACAATAGGCCTAAAAGAATGCTTGGATTGTAAGATTTGGAAGATTGTATTGAAGGGAAAGCCCCATTGAGATGCAGCATCTCATTTTCAAGAGGGACCCAAGAGGGATTGCCAGCATTTGTTTTTGTCTTTTCTGCCTTTATTGATAGTTTTTAAGCGAAGATGGACAGGAAAGAGGCATAGAGCGACGGGGAGAGGCACGGCAGAGAGGCAGCAATGGTCGTCGGGAACGGGACTGGAACCCTGAGTGTAGCCTCGGTCCTCAGGAAACAATCAATGCCCTGATAATCTCTATCAGTGGTTCCCAAACAGTGTGTCTCGGGACCCATTGGTCGGTCACGGACCCATTTTTATGGGTCATGACTTGAATAAAAATCCTATTTTCTTTTCATGCATTAAAAATACTATAGTCCTTGCCCGTTCGAACATATGTGCTCCCAATTATGTGCATTGGGTTTAAGGAGTGTGCACAGCATTATGGGGGATTGATTCTCAGAAGTAATTTTGGAGAACCCAGACGAATCAGTGATGTCAGTCATCTCCAAATTTGGGCGCTGTTTAGAATCAGTGATCAGCATGTGTGTATATCAGACAGACATCTGACAGACAGACATTCGGTCGTTTATTAGTAGGATGTATATATTTCATTTTTAAAGGATTTCCCCTCCCCCTTTTGTATGTAAACACTTGAATAATTTGATGAATTGTATCAAACAAACAAAAATCTAAGAAATTCTAAGAAAGAAAAAGTAGTGAAATATTTTCACTAGTTTGGGTCCCACAGGGAGACCTAGTGGCTCTATTATGATCCAGGTCTATGCCTTATGCCATAACTTCTTTGCCTTTTTTTTTTTACTATTTTGAAAAACATGTTTAAATACTTCAAATGCTGATCTACATCTGCACGTTGTGAGCTTGCAGATCAGCTATTTGAAATATTAAAAAGAATATGTCTATATAGTAAAGAAAAGGCAAAGAAGTTAAGGCATAAGACCTGGATCATAATAGAGCCCTAAAGTTTCTCTTTTGGGTCATGACTCATGAGCAAAAACTTTGGGAAACACTATATCAGTGATTGGATTCCCAACCAAAGGGCAGATAGGTTGAGGATGTTGCAAGTGGGCCCCCACATAACTGCCAAAATACTATGATAATATAACGTTAGATTTTCAAGTGGGTGGGCCCTGATCCAGAAAAGGTTGGCAACCTCTCTCTATTAGTCTATATACAGTATATCTTGGCATGATGGTTTTCACCTATATGCGTTCCATGTAATACTGGTGACCCATGAACTTGCTTGTTCTACTGATGTACAGCAGGCTATAGGTACAGTAGGCCTTACTCTGGAAAAGAGCATTATCAGAAACATGAATCCCAGTCCCTATGACAACAAGATATCACCACGGAAACCAGTGGTCGAGCGAGAGAGAGAGAGTGGCACGTTGAACTTATTTATTTTCACAGAACAAGCTGAAAATTCCCCATCTGTCTCCATGACTTCCTCTGTCTCCGCTTTCATTCCGTTCCCCTCCACCTCCTCCACTCCTTCGCTCGCTTGCTTCCCCCATCTCTCCCTCTGTTTCTCGCACACCCCTTCCTCCCTCCCTCCCTCCCTCCCCATGTCTGTTCTTTATTTACACCTCTCCACTGTTCTCTGCGGTGGCTCGGGGAGCGGTAACAGAAGTGTCACTTGTCATTATTGGCCTAATTCAGTAATCCGTCATCGCGTGCACACACTGTATGCAGCTGCATTATTCGCCGCCACAGCAGGTGTACTATGCACTGAGGTGGCGATTCGATTTGACACGCACACGCACGAGACGGGAGGGCCAACAGGGCAGCCGGGTGGGTGGAGAGTGTGTGTCTATAAATCTGAGTGTGTGTGTGTGTGTGTGTGTGTGTGTGTGTGTGTGTGTGTGTGTGTGCGTGTGTGTGTGTGTGTGTGCGTGTGCGTGTGTGTGTGGTTGACTGGCAAAACAAAGAGGTCTGAGAGGTCTGTCCACTGTGACGACATGGCAAATACAGAAACTGGAAACAATAGACACATTGATAGAAGATACAGATATTAGACACAGTAGATAAGTAGCTGGACTAGATGGCCTCTATGGCCCTGTTCAGAAGCCCATATCCAGCCAAAATCTGATTCATGCCCTTGCCAGATTGGAGTCTCATTGTTTTTTATGCAGTCCGAACAGCAAAAAAGAACACATGAACACTTATTTTTTGGCAATCACATCCTTAGCCATAATTCATAACAACAATCCGACTCCTATCTGGATAGGAAATCAGATTTGTACCGGGTTTGGGCTGCCAGTCTGAACGTGGTAGAAGAGACAGACATGAGACACATAGTGTTCAGCCTACGGTCCTTTAAAAACAATAGGTACTGCATTTTTAAATAAAACCCTACAAGAAATGACCAAAATGTGGCTGCATACCGGATACATTGGACAATAGAAAATAGTAGAAATGAGCTTGGACTGCTTTTCATCACTGTTCAATCATGGCTGTAAACAAATGCAGAGCTGCTCCTCTTCCAAGCTGATGGCACCCACCATCCCTCCTCCTCTCATGCCTTACAATACAGTATTTTAGTATTAATACCTTATATAATTACATCATATCAGCTATATTCACTGTGGATTTGTGATTTCTTAAAGGCAGTTCTGTTATCTCAATCAATAAGTGAGTTGTGGTCCAGCAACGTGCGCTCCAGCATCCAGGTGACACAAGCAGCAGCCGAGTACCTGGCCAAATAGAGACTTCAGTTCTTGTCTCAGGCAGGAGCAGCTGTACATTTTAGCTGATAAATAGGCCATACAGTTGCATGCTCAATCCACATCTACACCTACCAGTTTAAAACATATTTTTTGGTCCAGGGAGTATATATTGTTGTGTGTTTCAGTCAATCGCACAACTTCCCTGGCCGCACAAAAAGCAAGACAGCATTTTTCTTCATAAAATGCAGTTAGTCTTAACAAAGCCTTGCAGTATAGATGGAAGAGACGAGATAGACATTAGACACATTAGACAGTATAGATGAAAAGACAGACATTATGAACATTAGGCAGGAAGACACAGTACAGTTGGACGAGATAAACATTAGAGAAAGAAAAAGACTGTCTAGATGGTAGACAGACATTAGACACATTGCAGACAGATGGAAGAGACATACATTAGATACATTAGAGTGAAAAGATATAAACGTTAAAAATGTTTAGATGGAAAATACAGACTACAGATGTAGGAGACAACATGGAAGATACAGACATTAGAGCCATTGGAAACAGAGACTAGATGAGATGTTTAACGTTTGCAATTGGCTTGCTCAATATTACATCTTGAATGCAGTGGCCCATCTTTAATGTCAATGCTGATTGGTTGATTGGTCTTTGAATGGGCTTTTGTCTTTGATTAGCTCACAAATTACTTTTTTTGACAGATGAAAATGAACTTGGACTATCTCTGATTAGAGTGCAGATTTCAAGGGCATAACAGTGCATGGTGTTGTATTTCTCTTGCAGAAGCTCTTTAGGACGCGGCAAATTCCCTCAACATCTTAACTGACATTTTAGATCAAGATCCACTGACTTGCTCCTCATCTATTAACATTCAAGTGATCGTGTTGTATCCAGGATGATAAGCCAAAGCCAATAAAATTTCCATATCTGTCTTACAAATAGGCTACTGTACATTATCTTTCATTTTTATCACCTACTATTTGAGGCTACAGATTGAATTACAGATTGAGTTCACTGCCATGAAGTGATCACCAAAAAACTACATTTCCCACACGCATGAGCATTGGCCATGGTCCTCTGGGATCCACAGATGGAGATAGCTATTAGCAGCACTGAATCCTGGGAATTGGAGTCTCTCCACAGCTTTATAAGGAGCTTTAGGCCTGTTGATAGTGCAAGTCTTATACGCTACTCTCTTTATTGGTATGGGAATGTTCACCTCTGTATTCCCTAAGGGCAGGGTGGATTTTATCAAGTTCTTAATCTTAACCCCACAAGGCTCCAAATCCAGTTTCCACCGTAAGTGTTTCAGTTTAACCTAAACCCCAGAATCCGTAATGTGGGGAAAGCTTTTGCGAAAATAGCAGATCGACAAGCTCACGAACCGTGGCACGTTGTAAGATTGAGAATCGTCTGTTTTCAGGGAAAGCATTCCCCACAATAACATCAGGGTTTTCCAGAACCGGCACTGTGTCTGCAACATAGTCTGACATATTCTGAGGCACAGACAAATACATAGATCTCCATAATGGGCATACTGTAAAGGGACACAGACAGACAGATACAGGGATCGCCATACACGGGCATAAGGGACACAGACAGACAGATACAGAGATCTCCATATATGAGGATGCAGACAAACAGATACAGATACCGTATCTCCATATGGGCATAAATGGACACAGGCAAACAGATGGTCAAAACAGGTCCTATGACAACAGTTAGGGCATTCATTCCCTATTTACATTGTTCCCGAGTAGGCCAGTCCCCGACTAGACGCTCGGCCGCCCGTCAGGCAGATACAGAGATCTCCATATATGAGCATAAAATGGATGCTGACAGACAGATATATGGACATAAATGGACATAGGCAAACATATGGTCAAAACGGGTCCTATATGACAACAGGTATAATGGGGTTTGCAATAAAGTGCCGGGTCCCCGACTAGACGCTCGGCTTCTTACATTTTCTTTATCTTTCCCCTGCAGCTACAGATAGATGTTTTCTTTTCTTTTGACAGAATTATTTCTGTTTTCATATAAGCAATAATCTATGTTTAATTGCTTGGGTTTCATTTTCACCTTTTTTAGTTTTTTGTCTGCATGGTCTTTTTAATATTAGACTTCTGCATGCCATTATATGACACTTAATCAGCATTCAAATATTGTTTTAATAGTGTATTATATATGTAAACATCATGCATAATTAATTACTATTATTTATTTAAATAATATATAAATATATTAAATATTCTTAATCTGTGATTGTTGGTTAATTGATTTTGCCTGCATTAGACATTTACCAAGATTTTACATTCATTCATTGTAAAATTTAGGACTGAACTTACAAAAACTTAGAAAAGCCAATAGTCTTTTGGTGAAATTATTAAAAGTGAAGCGTGATGAAGGCGTTTATTTTAAGCATGGTGTCTCAGTGTCTGCCTAGGCATGGTGTCTCAGTGTCTGCCTAGGCATGGTGTCTCAGTGTCTGCCTAGGCCTATATTCTTTGCTGTACACAACGGTATTGAGTGCACAAAGAGGGGATAACTGCAGCAGCGAGCACCTGCCAAAGTGTTGTGTTGTGTTCTGTGGGGAGTTCAGTATAGGGCAGGAACACCGACCGTTTGTTTCCCTTATTGAAACAGCAGCGGCAGAGAGCTAATGAGACGAGCCGCGTGAACTTCAAACAACGGGAAATACCTCAGTGCACGGTCCTTCTGGCGTCCGTTATTCCTTTAACGACAATGATCAACAATAAAACAACAAGCAGGGGAAGAATAATGACTCAATACACACAGCCCAGTTTCTGGTTATCTGTCTCTTCTCTGTGTTATTACTCTATTGTTGTGGCCTGTATTAACTTATTTTAACTTCATTGTATTGAAAGGTGCTTTATAAATAAAAATGTCTTATTACTCCTCTCATAATAAGACTATAGACCGTTCCAGGCACATTAATGCACTCCACTGTGAAGGCCAATGCTAAGTTATGTTAGGCCGTAACAGAAATTTATTTATTATAATAACCCCCTATATGCTATAACTAACCCGCAACCCAACCCACAGTGTGGGATGTCGGACTACACTTGTTTTGAGAGTGAGTGACAAAAGGTTTAAGCTTCTCTTTCAAATAGTTTTGTCAGCAGACTATCCCAGTTTGAGTTGTCCTTTGGGAGAGATTAGCCTATAGTGTTGAGAATTTATAGGCCAGGGTGGTGGCATGGCCTCAGTTGTAATTCTGCACTTAATCACCATCATTATGACAAAAGAGGCGGGCAGTGGGGGTCAGGGAGTGAGAGAGTAGCGGAGTAGAAAGGGCCAGGGAAGGAAAGAGAAGTGCAGGGACGTGAGGGAGTGAAAGTGCTTGAATTATTACAGTGGGCATGTGGCCATATATGCCTGAGTGGACATGCATGGCCGAAGGAGGGGAGAAAAAGGGGGATAGAAGCAGTGGTGTAAAGCAGTGGTTCTCAACCTGTGGGTCGGGACCCCAAATTATTTTTGGGGGGTCCCCAGATGATTAACTTAATATGCAACATTGTTTTCTCTCTCAACAGTGAACAAACCAACATAAAGTCTAAGTGTATAGAGGGTTTCTGCACATGTCTAAAGTGACAATTTAAGGACTTTTTAATACATCTAAAATGACATTATACATTGGTCAAATTTTCAAATATTATTGTGAAAATAGCCGATCTACATGGTCACAACGCCTGTAGATCTGCTATTTTCACAATAGAACCATGTTATACAAAATGTAATGCCTCAACTCTTAGTGCTCGTCAGGGTGGGGGTCCCCAGTTAGAATAGGATTATTTTGGGGGTCGCAGCCTGAAAAGGTTGAGAACCACTGGTGTAAAGTAACTAACACATTTATTCAAGTACTGTACTTAAGTACAATTTTGAGGTATTTTTACTTTATTTGAGTGTTTACTTCACAACATCTTCACTACATCTCAGAGGCAAATATATTACTTTTACTCCACTACATTGAAAACAGTTACTAATTACCTTGTAGCTTTGGATTATTATTAGGCTACAAAACATCAATACACCACTTCAACCATATATAAGCTATATTTTGGCCATTTGAAAATAGCCAATCTACAAGCTCACCATGCCTCAAGCAATCTTTTCAAAAGATCTTTATACATTTGAAAACTTCAAATAGGACATGCTGCATAACGAGTAGGCCTACTTCCTACTTTTGGTACTCTAAGTATATTTTGATACCAATACTTTATACTTTTGTACTTTTACTCAAGTATTTTTTTTATGCTGGACTTTTAACCAATTAGCCTATTTATATATTGCAGTACAATTTTACTTAAGTAAAAGATGTGAGTGGGCCTACTTTATACATAATATAACGAGTGGTTCAAGAAAAAAAAAAGATGAGAGGTGAGGTGAGCGCTGAGCCAGGGTGACTGCTGGAGGAGAGGGGGATGATGGATGGATGGATGGATGCAGGGGCGTCAATTGGGTATGGCAGGGGTATGCAGCTGCCATACCCTGGGGTCCAGGGGGGAAAATAAAAGTTACTTTTAAATATAAATACATGAATGTTTCTTTGTCTATCTGTGCTGGTTATTATTTTGTTAAAATACAGTAAAATAACTAGCCTACAAATGCCACATTTTACAAAATGGTCACTTCAACAAGGTATTAGCCTATAATTATATTCTCCACATTCAGCTGCACAGGTGCAATGCATTATTGTTAATTGTGGCACATTTACTAACATTCCAAGTTTAGCTGCACTTGTACAACCGTTCCAGGCTTGTAAAACGGGGGGGGGGGGGGGGGGGGGGGAGAAAATGTACTTCTCAAAATAAATGAATCATGCCCTGTTGATAAGGCAACATGACTGGTGTCTTGAACGCGCGCCTTCACGCGCGTTCAAGACACCAGTCATGTTGCCATACCTTAGCTTTTTCTGAACTGACGCCACTGGATGGATGGATGGATGGATGGACGGACCCGGGGACGAGGATGAGAGAGTGTGCGCGGCGTGGGGCATGAAAGAGCGCCGCGTAGAAAGAATATGCGAGGATGACGAGACGTTAATTAAAGTAAACGAGCTACCTGAGCCCCCGGACTAACCCCTTGTCACACTCTGTCAGGAGACAGACAGACAGACAGACAGACAGACAGACAGACAGACAGACAGACAGACAGACGGGCTGGGGGTGGGGTGCGGTGGGGGGGAGTCAAGTAGAAAGAAGTTAATCCGGCATTACGTTCAAGTTCAATGTGTCACGTGATTGTTTGAGTCGCTACTCGCTACCTCTGTGTCTCAACAGCGAAAGACACCAGTAGATGTAGGCCTACATGATGTTTAGTTAGTTTTCAACCTTAAAAAAAAAAAAAAAAATCAAGGTCCATCATATATTCGGCATATTCGATATGTTGTTATCATTTTGTTCCCAATTCCATATTGATGTTATACCGAAATAACAGGCAAATGTTGACCAAAAAAAAAAAAAGATCTATAAGGGTCCATATTACCAACTGTCCATCATTTAGCTGAGGACCACTTGGAAACGCCTCAAGGACCACTGGTGGTCCCCGGACCACTGGTGGTCCCCGGACCACTGGTTGAAAACCACTGCATTAGTCTATTATAGTCACCTTCACCGTATTTTAGGCTATTATAGCCTATAGTTATAGTATATAGGCCTATAATCAAAACATGTTAACAAGTCAGACTCAGACCAAAGCAAAATATGCTACCTAAGAACACATCAGATTGTCTGTATAAGAAGAATTATGCAACAGGAAGAGGAGTTTTTCGATGTTGATTTATCACGTCCATTAAATCCATTGCGTTGTGTATTATTAGGAGATATTGATTTCAAAATCAATACAGGGTATTCGTGCATGGCGCACGGACACACAACGCAATATTTTAAAAAATATATAATAATAACAGGCTATTTCTTATGGATACAAAATATACATGATAGGTATCGCACATGCAGATTATCATTTTGTTTGTTTAATATTGTTCGTCTTTCTTACCACATAGCCTACTAGGCTACTTAGCGCATAGTGCAAGGTTTATTTGCCAGGTTCACCCTTTGTTTTTCGTTTTAATGCTCATATTCATTCAATTAATCCGGGGTCTAATTCGTTTATATATTTATTTACTCGTCCCGCTGCATTCTCTCGTTTTTTTTATCGCTCTCCAACGATTATCCTGCCGTCTAATTAGAAATCGATGGAGCTGGGCCGGCGGGTATTTGCAATGTGTTTGTGGACGCTGAGAACAATTCCCCGGACAGAGAGAGAGAGAGAGAGAAGAAAGAGAGCGCGCACGCACACTACACGCACGCGTGCACAAAACACACACACACACACACACACACACACACACACACACACACACACACACACACACACACACACACACACACACACACACACGCACGCTGCACGTCTGCAGCATTGACAACCAACTTCACCGCTCGCAGCAGTTCTTTTTAAAAGCAGCAGCCCTGTAGCCTAAAAAGCAAGGAAAGGAAAATGAAAAAGATCATTTTTTTAACGACCGACGCGAGGGATTTCAGCAGGATTTGTAGAGGAGTGTTTCCATGTCTTTTAGGAAAACAAAACAAACAAACATTAGAGTGGAGAAAAAAAGAGGAAGAAGAAGAAGGGGGAAAAAACTTATCCGTTTTAACTCGCACCCGACTGGGCTAAAGTCGGGCCTAATTTAATTAGACTGTTGCTCACTGTGTTGGCTATTGTTGTTACTTGTTACCTAGTAAAATCCTCCTTGTTGATTTAAAACTGAGAGTGTAATATCATTTTTTACACTGTGTCAGTGTTAAATTAACCCGATTTTCAGTGGATTATTATTAATATTTATGTTGCCTTTTTTGTGCGGGCATGCGGGATAGGCCTGTAGGCTACTATAGGCTACTCAAATATATTTCTGGTCTGATTTTATTTATTTTGTTTATTTATGTATTTATTTCCCCGTGTCTGTCTCTCTCAGGGGTCTTCGCCATGCTGGCTTGTGCATGGTGGACATTTTTGTCAAAATAATTTGTTTTGACACGGACGTAGGCCTACAGAATGACAATAATAATATAATAATAACAGGTCTGTAACTCTGAGATGTGGGGTCCATTTGGTTGTACACTCTCAGCGTTATGGGGTCCTTGCAAATAAAACATTTGAGTGCACATACTAGTGGTATGCAGTGTGTCATACTGTATAGGCCCTAGCCTATATAGGCTACTATAGTGTCATAATGACACTAGTACAGTGTCATACACTATTCTGAAGAAAACCTGCGTAGACTTGACATTCAGTAATTGGGTATTATGAATTTATGATCAGAATAAGAACATTTAAATGGTCTCTCTCTCTCTGTCTCACATCTCGCTCCAGTACAGAGTAGTCAGTTCAGTGATCGGGTGTCCCGTGCAGGCAGTGTGTAGAGGCTGCGGGTTAGCGCCATTACTCAAACAATCGAACCTAAGTGGATCAGGAACCCCAGATGCCGCGATGAAAAAACAATGTTCAAAGTGAAAAAGGAATGAGAGCTCGCGCTTTTATTAGTTCAACTCACACTGCCGCGTGTTTACCGTCTGTGCTCGGCTTTATTTGCTCGCCTATAATCTACTTTTCGCTTGTTGTTTTTCTCTGTTTTATGTGTTCATTCCAAACGAGATGCATCTTTTTTTCACCCTCTCTCTCTTTCACTCCCCCGATCTCATTTTTCTCTGTTGATCCCCCCAGGCCCCCACCCTTTTCTCTTTAAAGCTGCAATCCGTGAGTTCTTGGCTATATAGGCCTATGGCGTTCGTTGGCTAAAAAGGCTAATTGTATAGTTTGAACACTGGTCTGTGGTCTTCCAAATGTATACCTCTCAGCCTCATTCAGGGAATCTCTCCTTGCAATTAAGGAGAGATGATATCAACCATGGTCCATGCCTATATTTATAAGACAGATAGGCAAGTGTCAACACTGTCTACATTAAGTTAACACCTCCAAGTAACCACTCAATTCAATGTCAATTCAAAGGATCTTTATTGAATGAGAAAACATATATGTATTGCCAAAGCAAGGGTCAAAATATATTAAAAACTGTTGAAAAGGGGGAGCTATATATTTGTCATATAAATGTGTGTTTTTGATTGAAGACTTTATTATAGAAGTTTGCATAATAAGGGTACAGTTTCATGACAGTACAGTTCACTGGTAAAGCTAACTAAAAGGAGATCCTATATATAAGCTTTGCTTATTTACACAATCATGCAGGAAACCTTCATGGCTGCCAAAGAATAGATACATTGTTCTCTTTTGCCAGCTTTAAGTTTACTTATAGAGCATAACACTGTTTCTGGGACTTTGGTTTCAGTGTGTAGCCTAGGCTATTAAGTGTCAACTTGGGAAATAGATTGTTGCATTTGTATGTCCAGTTAGTTGATGACCAGGGCATCAGGCTACATAGTTACCACGACGAGGGGGAAAAATATGATACGTTTTTCAAGTTGTTGCTTTACATTTCGTCAACCATAATTTTCACTGGGGCCAGTCTCTCTCTCTCTCTCTCTCTCTCTCTCTCTCTCTCTCTCTCTCTCTCTCTCTCTCTGTGTGTGTGTGTGTGTGTGTGTGTGTGTGTGTGTGTGTGTGTGTGTGTGTGTGTGTGTGTGTGTGTGTGTGTGTGTGTGTGTGTGTGTGTGTGTGTGTGTGTGTGTCGTGCCAGTGTGTGTGACGTGTGTGTGTGTGTGTTTTGCAAATATTTTTCTAGCCTACTTGACAGTATTCACGTGCACGTGTCTTTGTATGGCTATAGGATACATAAGCCCATTTTCCACTGGCCCAACTCCACACCACTCCACACCACACCGCCCACTTGTGCCAGGTTTTCCACTACAAGGACCTGGGTAGAGTGGTGTGAAAGTGGTACTAAACAGGGTACTAAAAAGTATCCACTCTAGAGTAGGTCTGAGCTTGGCCAAACAGGGCCAAACACTTCATAATGACTGATCACTCACTGACTTTTCATTTAGACCACCAGGATATAGTTGTAATACATGATAATAGATTCTATTGTGTTATAACCACTATTATAATCTATTATAGTGTATTTTAATTATCATAGTAATACATTAATACTGTATAATGCATTATAATCAACAGTTATAATCCATTACAGTGCATTATAATTAGGAATAGTTGTAATACAAATGTATATTGTATTTTAGTCACAGTTAAAAGGGTCAATTTGTTTCTTACCGATAGGGTACTTTTTTGTAATGGAAAATGAAGATATTTTTATGTGGTGTGAGTGTGGTGTGGTGTGGTGTAGTGCGGTGTGGTGTGGTGCTAAAACTGCAGTCGAAAAGGGGCTATACTGTACTGTAGGCTGAGTACATACTATCACTGTCCGTCCGGCATTCCACCCCGCTCATTAACCCCCCCTCCCTCCCTGTTTCCCCGCATGCTGGTGCTCCCCTCTCTCTCTCTCTCTCTCTCTCTCTTCCTCTCGCCTCACGCTCCCTTGCCCGTGGCTATATGGTCGTGAAAAATGTGTTTACAAAACTCACTCTCGCGCAGATCAAACCACGCGGACGAATCAAAAAGACTCGAGGAGAGAGAGAGAGAGTGAGAGTGCAGAGAGAGAGAGAGAGAGAGAGAGGAGAGAGAGATGAGAGAGAGAGAGAGAGAGAGAGAGGAGTGTGTGTGTGTGTGTGTGTGTGTGTGTGTGTGTGGTGTGTGTGTGTGTGTGTGTGTGTGTGTGTGTGTGTGTGTGTGTGTGTGTGTGTGTGTGTGTGTGTGTGTGTGTGTGTGTGTGTGTGTTGGCTGTTTGTCTATCCTTTGGTAGGATGCCTCTACAATATTTACCCCCGGCCCCATACAACTGAATTTCACAGTTAAATACAAATTATTATAATAATATTAATGCACAATGGACATGTGATTTCTCCTGCATGTTCTCTATGCAATAGGCCTATATGTCAAATGGCGAAGCACAACTCCAGTCCAACCGGCCTAACTATAGTAGGCCAAAAAAGTGTTTATATAGGCCTTTGTAAACCCTGACTGTGGACTTGCATGGCATGCAATGCAATAGCTTCATTTGAGTGACTGGTATTGCAGTGCCACTTTTGGTAACGGGCACGCACTTGTGAGAAGTGTTGACGTCTGAGGCGTTTCAGGAGATTTTTGAGGATTTGGAAAAAAATACAAATTGCCTTTGTCAAGTCTATAGCTTTTTTCATTTCCAATATGTAAAAACGTAGTGATTACCGCCATGCTCATCATCCTTTGCTTGGTGGTGGAGGTGGTGGTGTTGGGCAGAGGCGTCAATTGGTATGGCAAGATATGGCAGCTGCCATACCTTGGCTACCGGGGGAAATAATAAATTTACTTTTCATCGTGCCTGTTGCTAAGGTATGCATGGCAACATGTCATGTTGCCATACCTTAGCTTTTTCTGAACTGACGCCGCTGGTTGGGGGGCAGAGATAACAGGACACAATGCTACTCATTCTGCACATATTAAAGCCTGATTCCTATTATTGGTCATATACGATAGCGTTGCAGGCCAAATATGGCAGATAGAACTCATTAAGGCTACTTCGGATGCATATGAACACTCAAAACAATAAGGCAGCACATATGTAGACTGGGGGGCGGGGGCGGGGGGGGGGGGGCATAGAAGAGGAGGGGAAGGGGGGGGGGCATAGAAGAGGAGAGGACCAGAGGAGTGTCAGGGAGAGGCTTGGAGAAGGGGTAAAGAGGATGGAGAGAAGGGGGGGGGGGTGGAGGAGGAGGGGGGGGACAGACAGACAGGCAGGCAGGGGGAGCGATTATAGCGGGTTTATGTATGAGGTATTGATTGAGTCGGTGGTGACTTCTTGAGTGGTTAATTCGGGAAGTGAGAGCGATAGAGAGAGTAACTCACTGACCAGGGGCGGGAGGGGGATAAAGAGAGGGGGATAGATAGAGGATGCATGGTGGAGGAGGGAGGGATGGAGAGGATGGGAGAAAGGGCAGGTCAGTCTGTAACAAGTTCCTTCGCCAGGTGAGAGTGCAGAGGACAACTAGGCCTATAGGTGAAGATGACCTAATAACACGATCCCAAACAACGGGTCGGGACCCATTTGTGGGTCTCGGACACATTTTTATGGTCCCTTAAAATGTTTCCTACATTTCCTTTCAAAAACAGTCCCAAACATTTTTCATGAATTAAACAAATTCAATGAATTTTTTTCCCAGTCATTTTTATGCAGAAATATGTGAACAATCTAAGAAATTCCATACATGTAAAACAAAATGTTTAAGAAGTATTTTCACTAGTTTTGGTCCCGGGCAAACTTCTAATCTCTCTTTGGGTATTGAGCTAAACAGTTTGCGTACCACATGGACCAAGGGTCCGTCCCTCAGTGTATGATTAACGCTGAGGATATTACGGTGTAATAAGCCCTGTATTGGCCTCTAAATAAGGAAAGGCCTATACTTTGAATCAAACTCAGTCCGCGGCAATTGGAAATAGGCTATCTTATCATCCCTTCGTTCATGCTTTGCAACACACTTATTTGGTGCACATTGAACTGGGAAGGGTTTACAGGAGGAAGCAAGAATGTTTTTGCCTGTATAAGGTGCATAATTCACGAAGATATGACGAATGATTAAAAAACGGAATAACAAGTGTCTTCAGGCAACACAGTCTCACTCAACACAAGTCACATTTTGAGGTTTGGTTGCTTCAGGACAGGTGGATGATGCAGCCAAACAGGTGTGTGAGATAGTTGGCCATGAAGTTGGAAACAACTGTTCACTGTCTCACTCAAACTGATGATGTCACAACTGGAGCAAGGTGTGAAGAATATTCCTACACACACACGCGCGCGCGCGCCTCTGTTTGTAGGCTAATGTCACAGTTAATAATAATTCTGCGCGTCTCTCCTATACGTGCATCGGGTCCGCTCGCATGCATGTGCGTGCGGGTTTTCTTTCCGATTTCTCTTCCCCTCTCTCTCTCTCTCTCTCTCTCTCTTCCTCTCTCTCTCTCTTCCCCTCTCTCTCTCGCGCAGGGTTTGATCTCTCAGCCACGAGATCAAAGGCGCTCTCTGGCTATTAGTCAGCGCGAGCCATTGATCCCTCATCGATCCACGCGAGACACAGCCGCCCCGTGAACACCGCACGAGAGAGGCTCCCCAAAGCTCTGCCGTGCGTCGGGAGAGAGAGAGAGAGAGAGAGAGAGAGAGAGAGAGAGAGAGAGAGAGAGAGAGAGAGAGAGAGAGAGAGAGTGCGCAAAGGGAACGCAACCTGTGTGTGTGTGTGTGTGTGTGTGTGTGTGTGTGTGTGTGTGTGTGTGTGTGTGTGTGTGTGTGTGTGTGTGTGTGTGTGTGTGTGTGTGTGTGTGTGCGCGCGCGCGCGCGGTGCGCGTGCGTGTGCGTGTGTAGGTGTGTGTTATCGGGGACATCAACATTTTAGGACATTAATTTTAGGAGAATTGTCCTCCTTACAAATGTATATTTCTCTAATTCTACTAGGCCTATGTATTTGTGTGGACGTGGGGTCCTCACAAGTATAGGCTAATACATAGCGCACGCACACGCACGCGCTCGTGCTCTCGCCCTGAACGTGTGTGTGTGCGATGTGTGTGTGTTTTTCACCGGCGCGGGCAGAGCCAAGGCTCGAGCTTTTTCTTTGCCGCGGGACATGAAACAATGAGGCTCGAGCCGGTTTTAATAAAGCGCGCTTTCCCTCCTTTCAACTCTGGCGCGAGGCGGACGAGCCGGCAGCGGAGAGCGATCGATAATTAATGACGATGAATAATTTAACCCTATCGATTGATACTTTTTCTTCCTCTTTTCCCCCTTATTTTCCTTATTTTTTTAAGGCCGCCATTCCAAACTATACCACCAATGTGCAGCCATCCCCCCCCCCTCTCTCTCTCTCTCTCTCTCTCTCTCTCTCTCTCTCCTCTCTCTCTCTCTCTCTCTCCTCTCTCTCTCTCTCTCTCTCTCTGTCTCTCATAAACACACATACAGTATAAGCTACTCACCTCTTCTTAAACTTGTTTTCAGTTACAAAAATCAACCTTTCTGTATTATCACAGTCCACACCAACACAGTGTTGTTGAGAACCTAGGCAATAGGCCTATTCCCAACTTCTCACTCACTTATAGGCTTACTAGCCAATAGGCCTAGCCTATATATATCAATCATTAAAGCTGTACAACTTTTTCTTATTTTGAAATGAAGTATTATATATATGCTATTGTGTATATTGACCATTGCAAAATCATTTTAAAACTGGATTTCGGTTCATTCAAAGTTTACATTTATATTCTTGAAGATGTATATGGGTACACCGGAATATTTTGACTTTGACAGTAAAACTTTATATGTTACAAATTTCAACTCCATATTTTAGATTTTAATTTGTCTTTAAGGGTCAAGTCAGGTGATAGACTATAGCCTATATAGGCCTATGTCCTGATTGAGGCCTCAGAATCCACTTATCAGATTTTTCATACAGTATAATCTATCTATCTATTATTGATCCAAAAAGTTTTATTCTTTTCTATTTATTCATTTTCAAAGAAAATCTGACAGATAATTTTCAGTTCAGTTCAAAGACTGAAGGGAACTGAACTGAACTGTATGAATTAATGGATATTTATCCAAGGTGTAGGATATGCCATATTATTTTTGATTAATTTTTGACAGCCAAGATTTGTTGGCCAGGATTGTGTTGTCAAAGCATACTACTACTAGGCCTACTTAAATAAATATATTTATTTAAACATATTTATCTACCAGAGAAATTCAAACATAATATCACAAGAAAAGTGCCCAATCTATCCAGCTATGTGTCCGACTCATGAGGGTCAGATATCCTGCTTAAGACCAGCCCGCTAAGTAACATTCCATATTGCAAACGCCCTGTAATGAATTTAACAGCTGAGTTGAGAATGATAGTTCTTTGAAATGAGATCCCTTGGAAGTATATGAGTTATTAGTAGTATTATTAGCAGTTTTGATCTAATCTGCATATCCAGTTGTTACAGTATGTACGTACTGTATATCGGCGTTGTCGGGTGGAAACCTTTGCTTGTCCAAAACCGTTCGTTTAGTATTCATCATTTAAAAAAGGATTTAAACTATATGTGAAAATAGCTGATCCCGCACCACGAGGCGTTGTGCTTGCAGATCTGCTATTTTCACTAGTTTTGTGTGACAGTCTTGTATGATGAAGCAGGGCTTTACTTGGAGATACTAGGTTTCTGCCCGACAGTGACGTTATGCCTATACGTATGTACGTATATCTTTAGATAACGTTGATTCTGATTCTGATTCTAAAACAGAGACCGATTAGTTATTTCTAGACGTTGATTGGTGTTGACATGTGATGAAATAAATATGAACCTCCAAATCCGAATGACCAAAGAAATTAAGAAGAAAAAAATAACATACAGTTTTGCGGGGAGTTGATATTTCTTTAGGATAAGTAGGTCCATATTCCATCTTCCTGACCATCATCCCCCACCCCACCACCACCACCACCTCATCCTGCTCCCTCCTTCTCCTCCCCATCTGCCTGCTCCTCTCAAGCCCTCTCACTCTAACAAACCCATAGCAGAGTCCCTCTGTTCTTCCACCCCGAGGCTGGCCAGTGTGTGTCAGAGCTAACCAGGGAGACGAAGAGGAGAGAGGGAGAGGGAGAGAAATGTGGAATGAGAGAGAGAGAGAGTTCAGTTGGGCCCTTTTTCAGGGGCAAGCGCAAAGAGGGGGAAAAAAAGGAGGGAAGATGAGACAAAATGTACAGAGCCTCGTTTCATCTAGTGGAAAGAGAGAGAGAGCGGGACTGGCCAGACTCTTCGTGCTTCTCATGTTTTTTCTGTATCTTTCCCTATGTATCAAATCCATGTCTCTTTCCAACTTTAGCAGGGCTGGAGACATAATATTGTTCAAGTGTCAGGCTCTACCCCCCCCTTATCACCCTCCGACCAGTCAGTCTACACACATCTTTGTGTGGTCTACCACCAGCGGTGGAAGATGCACTCAGATTGTGTACTTTAGTGGCAACACCACAACCTCCGTCATTCGAAAAAGTACAAAAGTATTGATATAAAAATATACTGAAGGCCTACTTACAGTACCAAACGTAAAAGCACTCGTGCACAATCACATTATTGTATTGTGATTAGTTATGCATTCATGTGTTCATCACTTGAATGTTGCAGCTGCTTAAGGTGCAACTGATATTAATGACTTTGTGTGCTGCTGGCTAGCTTAACCACATGAAGCCTTATTGACCCGGGTAACCCAGGGGTCTACGGTATATTTGGTCCCCTCCTTTTCCCCCCTCTACACAAAATCTCCTCGGAAAGAAATAGCTAATCTACAAGATCACAATGCACCGTGTTGCAATGCTTTGTGTGCTTGTAGATATGCTGTTTTTGCAGAATATTATGACATTAGTTAATATATGTTTTATATTAATAATCTAAATCTGCCAACTAACTAGTAAATCAAGTAAAAAGTACAATATTTGCCTAAGATAACGTATGAAATATCTGAATAATTGAACTACTAAAGTAAAAATTATATTTAACAACTATAAACCATATTCTAGGGGAACATTAACCAACGGTATTCCTTTCCCTGTGTCTGTGTTGATTTTTGGTATAGAACCTTGAGTTCTACCAAATATTATCGATCATCTTTATCTTGCTTCTGTGCTCTGAGATCAATTAAGGAAACAGAAGTACATTACATGCACTCTCACTGTACGGAGAGGGTTCTCAAGTTTTCAAGAATACAGTTTCACCACACACTGTAAACTAAGAAATGCAAACAAAGCGGGGGGCTCTGCAACCTCACTTGCCACTGCAACCAATTAGCTTTGATCTGGCTGGTCCTGGGCAAGGTTTAGTTGGCCTCAAGTCACAACATGCAGTTCAACCTAAAGTATACCATGTCACAATTTCACTGAATTATGACAGCGGTGTTAATAGTTAACACACACTAGTGGGAATTACCCCAGTTGCGTACCGCTCTGTTGTAATGTAATGCAGTGGTTCTCATCGTGGGGTCTGGGGACCCCCAGAGGACCTTGAGGGGGTCCCCAGCTAAATGATTGAAAGAAACCAAAGGTCTGTAAATCTGCAAATTTACCTCTTAGTTAAATCAGCGCAGAGGAGTTTTCAGTGTAGATTGGGGTACCGGCATCCAATGGGGGGTCTTTGGCCCAATGCAAATCAAACTAGGGGTCCTTGAAATTAAAAAGGTTTAGAATCCCTGATGTAATGTAATGAAGGACTTACAGTATACATTCCAGGACCTATATGATGAGAGCCTTAGTGTGCTGAATGTGTTTTTGTTACTGTAGGCATTGGCATTGTGCAATCTATCACACTTTTACACAATGTGGCCCTTTGTCCCCGATAAATCTTTGATTCAGACTTTGCCCAACAAGTTGCCCAGTTTTTGGTGCACTTTGTTGCATTTATATGATTTGTGCAGGAGTGTGCATTAATATTATCAATATGCTGGCATCTTAATCTATTCTCTCTTTCAACCCATTGAGGTGAACTCTGTGTATGTGTGTGTGCGTGTGTGCGTGCGTGCGTGCGTGTGTGTGTTGTATTGATTCAGTCAGTATCTATGTCTCATTGTGTGTGCAGCTTGTGTGTGCTATCATTATGTGTGTAGTCTCCTATACCTGTACGCGTGTGTACTTGTGTATGCGTGCCACATCTGCTTGTGACTGTGTGTATTTTGTGCATGTGTGTTCCATTAGTCTATGTGTGCATGTGCCTCAGAATATGTGTGTGTGTGTGTGTGTGTGTGTGTGTGTGTGTGTGTGTGTGTGTGTGTGTGTGTGTGTGTGTGTGTGTGTGTGTGTGTGTGTGTGTGTGTGAGGAGCAGTATTCCCTGGGCTGCTAGTTATAATGTTTCTGGGGGTGATGGGGGGAACTTGAAAGCCCTGTGCTGCCCAAATCAAAACTAACAAGGAAATGATGGGGGCTCCTTTATCTCCTCTCTGGCCTGGGGGGCCGAGGAGGGGGTGGGGGTGGTGGTGGTGGTGGTGGTGGCGGGTGAGAGAGAGAGAGAGAAAGCGTGAGAGAGAGAGAGAGAGATAGAGAGAGAGGGAGGGAGAGAGAGAAAAAGCAATAGGAGTGGAGGAGGGAGTGTGTGTGTGTGTGTGTGTGTGTGTGTGTGTGTGTGTGTGTGTGTGTGTGTGTGTGTGTGTGTGTGTGTGTGTGTGTGTGTGTGTGTGTGTGGAGGTGGGCGGGGGGGGGGGGGGGCAGCAGCCTCGCTTCCTCTTTGATTTGTAAAAAATGCATTACCTCCGAAATCAAACGGAAAATTACTGCGGCGAAGCAAAACACACAGACCAGGAGAGTGAGAGAGGAGAGGGGCGTGGAGGGGGTGGGGGGGGGGCGCAGGAGGGAGAAAGGTGTGCACGTATGTGTGAGTGAGTGATGTGATGTGAAAGACAGAATAAAAAGGAGGATTCACCTGTATGGATGTTGCTGGCGGACAGGGATAGGAAGGATTGGGTAGACGTGATGGTGCGTAGGCGGTCGGTAAAGGGAATGCTAGTGGATAAGGCCCCCCGACACAGGATGGGAGCGCCCATATATAACATCCTCAGAGGAGGCTAGCTTATACATACATGCCATGGACCAAGAGAACGCCGTAAATGAAACAGATGATGCAGTATTGATGACCAAATGCCCACGGGGTTAGAGGAAAGGTATTATGGATTACCATCGCAAACACAAAGAATATCTTATTTATATATTTAAAAAAAAAGACATATGCCTTTTTTTTCTTTCACAGAAGGCCCCCAGACAGATGTACAGGTTAGATATCAGCATTTTAATGGCGAGAGACGCCGTTTGATATGAAATATGTTATAATTGCATCAGTGGCGAATCAGAATTGCAGTCGTACGATGAATACACATTGACCCCTTATGGCTGAGTATACGTTAAGGTTATATCATACATTAAGCTAAAACTAAACTAAATGCAGGACTTATAGGAGTAGTTCACCCAAAATATGACTTATATTCTATCAATTACACCCCACTGAAGCCTGGAATTTATGGAGATTTTGTCACATTCCTGAGACAATAATTTGATGGCTGGATCATCGGTCAGTAGGAGACTCTGCAAGTCTACTGTTACTAGTTACTACCGGTCATCAAATTATTGGCTTAGTAATGTGACAAAAACAGAAAAAACTCAGTGAACTCGAGGCTTCGTGGGGTGTGTAATTGATAGAAAATAAGGCATTTTTGTGGTAAACTACTCTAAAGAGCTCTTTTTTTAAAGATTTACTTTTGGGCTTTCATGCCTTTATTGATACAGTAGGACAGTATAGACTGACAGGAAACGGGGATAGAGATGGGGAGAGACACGCAACAAAGGTCGCCGGGAACGGGATAAGAACTCGCGACACTCTGCCAGGCTGGCATTGCAGCCTATAGGATGCCACAGCCCACCACAGCAGCTGCAGCCCAGGCCTGTAATTACATTTTAAACTGTTTATTAATTTGATCCTTTAGCTTATCATAACTTTGTCCAGATAGCTGCATGGGACACACGTGGCAGTCTGACCGAGACATAGGTGCTAAAAGAGACAGAAGGGAACTAAAAGTTCAGCAACAATAAATTATGAAAATCAAAACATCATGAGTGAGGCAGAATGAACACTGGGCCTGCACGGTGGTGGAAGGCCGAAAGAGATGAACGTCCCGGACGCACAAAAGATGAAGAGCTGGAGACAGAGAACCAGGAAAAGGGCCACAATCCAAAGACTAACTAGAAAGAGAGTGGGAGGAGAGGAGAGGAGAGGGCGAGAACGAGCGAGCATGTGAGAGAGTTAAGCGTGATATATACTCAGTTGTGCGCTGGTGTCGTGCATCCTAATAGCAGATCTTCAAGCGTACAACATGTCTTGTTCTGCTATTTTCTGTGTGCAATTAAGTACAGCTATAGTGTGAGAGATTGCGTGTGCGTGTGCGTGCATGTGCGTGTGCGTGTGTGTGTGTGTGTGTGTGTGCGTGTGTGTGTGTGTGTGTGCGTGTGTGTGTGTGAGAGAGAGAGAGAGAGAGACAGACAGACAGAGAGAGAGAATACAGAGTGAGAGAAATGCCTGGAGTTAGCAATAATAATTTATACAAACACACCTTAATAATTCACGTTCCATTTCAATGCTGGAGGGAAAATCCAAAATTCACAGAGCATAATTAAATAGAGCCAGAGAGTCAAGAGGGAGAGAGAGATGGAGAGGCCGGCATCTCAGATACCAGGCTAGCAGCGGGGCATCTCTTCCATCCAAGCTTTGTAAAACAACCCCTGATGAAACTGTAATATCCAAACCAGATCCCACCTCACCGTCCCATCTGCTCGTCAGGGAAACGCGCACATCTCCTCACCTACTCCCTGCGCAATTATTTACAAGACATTATTATCAGCTGCCTTTGAAACCACCCTACAGACCACTCTGCGTCATTGTTTACGGTGTGTGTGTGTGTGTGTGTGTGTGTGTGTGTGTGTGTGTGTGTGTGTGTGTGCGTGTGTGTGTGTGTGTGTGTGTGTGTGTGTGTGTGTGTGTGTGTGTGTGTGTGTGTGTGTGCACTCAAAAGGCTTGCTGGCACGTGAAAGACACGTAGTAGTAGGTGGAAAGACAGAAGCTGAACCGTGTGTGTGTGTGTGTGTGTGTGTGTGTGTGACTGTGTGAGAGAAATACCCACCTGTGGGGAAAGGGAGAATAAAGACAAACTTAGGTGATTCACTATCGTATTGCGTTAGATATTAGGACATCAAGAAATCAGAATTATTGTGGAGTATAGTCCCGCTGCACTATCATCGTAGTGTGATATAATTTAGTTTGTTATTATTCAGCAAGCCATTATTTTGTAGAAATGTATTGATCAGCAGGCTATTTAACCGATGGCCACAAGCAAAGTTTTAGGGTATGTTAAAACAAATCGTAATATTTTAATGTTTTGCCTCATTTAATGGGGAAAGTCCAATATAAGTCCACAAGGAAACTACATGTGTAAATTTAAGAGTCAAGGAGGAAAATGAGATCTGATTCAAGGGGGGAGCGGAATGACGTGAGGTTAGCTACATTTTGAAGAGGCGTGTTTCCTTAATTTATTTTCCTCGCGATGTCTAACAGGAATGTCCAGCCCTTGCATCAGACACAGCCTCCAGTGGCCACACATAGAGCACATCCATCAAACCCCTGATCTCTCACAAAAAAGGGGGCAAAAGAAAGAAAATTACTTCCAGGCTGTCATATTTCACATATATTTTAAGGTGTTTTTCAACCCATATCTGGCTCTCAGATCTTTGCACAATCCCTTCGGCAATGTTTAGAATCGCCAACTTAAGCTCCTCGAAATCAAGTGACAGACAAGGCAGGTTTTAATAGTTTTCAGTGTAAATAAAATGTTGTGTAAGTTTCTTCTTCTCTGAAATGCCTTTCTCTTTATTTAAATTATTCGGACTACGAACCATTTTATTTGTACTTTTCTTTTATAATTCTTGGAAAAGTTGAATGAGCATGGTGTGCTATTTTACAGCAACTCTCACCTTTCTCTCATACCGACTCCGTTCCAAACTTTCACACTCACAATAAAATGTTATACTCTCACACTGTTCCAAACATTCTTACTCACAATAAAACGTCATACTCACACTGCTACAAACATTCACACTCACACTGACAAAACATTATACTCACAGTCACACTGATACAAACATTCACCGCAGGGAACTGCCCGGTATGACCACTCCGACTAATCATCGCTCCACCACTGCAGCAAGTGGGGCTGATGAAAAGATGAGTAATCATGGATGACTTGCCTTTTTGCCCTGCTCTTTCTTCTTCCTCCTCCTCACCTGGTCTCCTCTCCGCTCTGTTCTCAGGTGTTTTGCGGAGGCATGGACTGTAACTGCGTCAGTGATCTGCTGCTTCCCCCTGTGCCCGCGCTCTGGACACCAGGTCAGTGCCACTCATGTGTGCGTGTGTAACTGATGAAATAAAGGAAATAACGGACAGGGAGCAGGCGTCATCAATAAGTCCGTACACGGACAAATGTGTCCTTGGCCAGACAAATTCTAAATTTTGTTTTTACACACGATTATAATGTTCTTATTTCGATCATACTTACTTGCTTAATCCTCTTCGTACCCGGTGGAACATAAAGGCCTGTCCATACTTTGACCGAAACCCAAATCTTCGGTCAAAAGGTCCGGTTCGACTTCAAAATGATGTTACTCGTGACTTCTGAAAAGCATTAGACCAAATTAGAGTTTGGAAATTTGCACGTCGGAAAGTCCAACTCACCGAACATTTCGGAGATACTCTGGACAGGCCTTATGGCTGTGACTATCTGCTTCCATCTGGTCCTATCCTGTGCAGCATGTTGTGCCTCGCCCCATAGGTTTGCCATCTTCAGTTCCGAGGTCCCAATTAATGAATGTCAGTCTGCAGGTTTTCTTTGGAATATGTATGACACTGACTTACTATGACTCTGTGTATGGTCCTGTAATTGTCATTCAGGGCTAGCTCCTTAAGTGTTTCTGGTAATATTACTTACTCTTCTCATTTTGCATGTCCATGGCAAAAATAGAATTTAACAAAAATGTCCACCAGAAGCCAGCATGGCGATGACCCTGTGACGTGGAGGTGGGACATGACAAATGCTCTGACTCTGACTCTGATATCTGAACTCACCTGCACACCCTGGCCCAATTTGCCAGCATCAACACAAATAACCTGAGATAGTAGCAATGCTGTAGTAAGAATGATATGGGGAATTATTGAGTGATTAAAAATAGATTTAAATGTAATTTAATTGTATTACTTTTTCCTTTCTTAATTTTTTAAACATGTATTTCATATCATTTCTTTAAAGAATGAAAAGAAATGTCACTAAATTGAAAATCATTAAGTAATCATTTTAATCTTAGGACAAGGCTCTCTATATCTTGTTGGGGCTAGTGTCTAATGTCCGTAGATAAAGGTTTCTCAGTCACCCGAGTTCAATCTAATACAACACCTCATCGAAGATTATGGAACAGTGGCACAATGGATAATTCTTTACATTTTTTGGTTGAACAGTTAGTAATTTCCAGGCCTTTTGGGGTTCAAGAGTCCCATAGACGTGATGTTTCCTTGTTACACCTTAGAGGTTATGTTATGTATGTAATTCTGAAAGTAAACCTCAAATGTTAAGCAGACTTATTTCATGGCAAATTAGGGCAAATCTGACAGCCACAACCTGAACAGAAATACCTTCCGAATCATGAAAGTTGATAAATTGATAACACACATAATTGTTAATATTATACAATAGTGACAGAGACACAAAGTAATCTACAATTCATTAAAACTGAAAGCATATCGAGACACCCCCCCCCCCCCCCACACACACACACACACACACACTTACTTTACAGTGTCAAACTAATTAATTTGCCGCCGCTAATTTCAATTTGTTAGATCTCCTCAGCGTTTGTATGAGTTTAGTTAGTGCCAGCAATACTTAAAGGATGAGCCCAAAGAATTACTTCATTCAGTGTGTGTGTGTGTGTGTGTGTGTACGCGCGCGCGCATGTGTGTGTGTGTGTGCGCGCACTTGCATGCGTGTGGGCCCTTAGCATTCCGGCTCCCGGAGTATCCATCAGATCTCCCCCAGTAAGCTGTCATCATCCCGCTGACCACTCTGTTGAGGCTACAGGGCATTAGCACAGACTAACATTGCTCACGGCACGCGCTGTGATATTAAACACATCATCCCTCACCTCCATCAACTCATCTGTCATCCAGACAGCCATGCAGCTCAACCCCCCCCCCTCCTCCCCCCTGGCGAGCATGCATATACTAGGAAGAACGAACCCGAAACACACCCCTTGTGTAACGTCCATCCCCCTCTCACACTTTTCCTTGCAACCCGACCCTTTCTTTCTGCCCCATTCCAGGCATTGCCTTTCCAGACTGGGCCTACAAGCCCGAATCCAGCCCCGGCTCCAGGCAGATCCAGCTGTGGCACTTCATCCTGGAGCTGCTGCAGAAGGAAGAGTACAACGGCGTGATCTCCTGGCAGGGTGACTACGGCGAGTTCGTCATCAAGGACCCGGACGAGGTGGCCCGACTGTGGGGGAATAGGAAATGTAAACCGCACATGAACTACGACAAGCTCAGCAGGGCACTAAGGTACCGTACCGTATGTGTGAGACGATTCTCTGTGCACTTCTGTGCGTGTCAGCGTGTGCGTGCAGGGGCGTCGCACCAAGTTCTGGGCCCTGGGTACAAGGATTCACTCACATTTTGTGCTTTAACTATTGAAAAATAGCAGATATACAAGCTCACAGCGCGGCACAGAGTGCAGCGCTACGAGCTTGTAGATCTTTCCAAGGTTTTTTGAAAAACCTATGTTTCTATGTCAGTGGTGCTCAAATTTTTTCATGTGAAGGACCCCCAACAACAAGTACAAGTAGGTCGGGAGTGGCTTATTGTCGGTATCAGCCGGTAACACACGGGAGTCTGTCCCCGTTACAATGCGCTAGACCCCTGGGAGATGGACTGCTGAGGTGGAGCGCCACACCTACCATCAGCTCCCAGTACTTGCCGCACGACTTGCCAAGCCGTGCTACTCATACGCTGAGTTGGCGGTGCCCGGAATCGAACCCATGACCTTGCGGTACAAAGGCGAGAGCTCTACCGACTGAGCTACCCGGGCACAAAATGATATGTATTTGGCCAAGGACCGCCATCTAAAAATATTTAGTTCCAGGGAACCCCCAGAAGCACAATTTGAGTTACAAATGTTCACTTAAAAATACATATATTCAAAGATTTGCACACATTTTCACGACTTTTCAAAAATAGCAGATCTACAAGCTTGCTGTGAGCTTGTATATCTGCTATTTTTCAATAGCTAGTATAAAATAATTAAGGCCTCTCCACCTTGGGCCCTAGTAACTCAGTCCCACTCCCCCCCCCCCCCCCCCCCCCTCGTGACGCCCCTGTGTGCGTGTGCACGCACAGCTTTGTGTAGGTACGTGCAATAGGCCCTCTTAGCCCTATCTGCCAAGCCGCAGATTTTAAATGTCAGTCAATAGCAACAACCGTTATCAAATAAATTGTGGCGATTATCAGACCGTTGTTTACATAGGTTTACAACAATATTTTGTTGTTGATGGAATCGATCCGTGCTCACTCTCTCCAGGTCTCCCACCATGTTAGTAGAAATAGAATGATAAAGATGAGGCTTTTTTCCTGGGGAATGTCGATAGCCTCAATTCCACCTTATCTGTGGACATCGTAATGGAAAGTTCACCATTAAGCTGCCAAATATAAAATTCAATAGGGATTTCAAAATTAAGCCCATCCAATGTGAAATTGCTTGGAGTTTCTGAGATTGAACTTTTCTCTGTTTCTCTCTCTACAACTCTCAATTCTTATAAAAAAAAATCTTTTTACACAAAACCTGCCTCTTGCAATTAAAACAATAGTAAGTTACATAGTATACCATGTACCTACAGCACTACACACACACACACACACACACACACACACACACACACACACACACACACACACACACACACACACACACACACACACACACACATGCCCGCACGCACGCACACATGCCCACACGCACGCACACAAGCACACATTTTCTTATGCAAATGACGGTATAGAGACTCGCTCCCCCACTCCAACCCAATTCACCCCTCCCTCTGTTTCCTTGGCCTCTTGTTAATGGGGGCTGTCGTAAGGGTCTAATTGTTATGAATTGGCTGGGGCCATAATTAGCCTCCTTGATTAGCCTTACTTAATTGCTCAATTAAGGGCCACGGCACAATTGCCACGCAAAGCAAAACACAAACACTTCGGTGCGCCGGGCCCCAAACTGCCATGAATACATGCTGATACACACTGCTGTGCTCCTTGATGTATGTTATATCTGCATAATGAGAAGCTGCTTAACCATACAGGTAATGCTGAAGTGGTGTAATGTTCTGTGTACTTGATACTAACCCGTGATGTCTTTGAAACACAGCAACTTAAGAACTTTAACCATGGTTCCCCTATACGTCAATGTCATTATACTTTCAT
>NC_137811.1:29505606-29579247 GCF_963921795.1 Nannobrachium achirus
GAGAGAGAGAGAGAGAGGGTGCGTGCAGGATAGGAGAGTGAGGGATTAGAAGGGGTGACTGTGAGGTGTGTTATATTTTAGTGCTACGTATATTTTATTCATACTTTATACCTTTTTTGTGCTCGGCCTAATTCGGTAATCAGTGCAGGATTTGCAGGTGGAATGAAGAAGGATTGGCCGATGGAGAAGGATTGGCGCTTAGCACGACTCCATTCCTTTCTCAAGTCATTATTATTAGCGACTTGATTTGATGGGGGGATTAGGAAAGAAGACGGTGGAAGAGGTGGATGATGGAAATGAGGTTAAGATGAGAGAGATAGACAGAGCCAGGGATGCCACTACCCTATGCATTATCTTAATTGTTTATTAATAGTGATTTGATGCCAGTAACTGAAATCCATTTCGGTCTAGCGATCTGGCTGTTTGTAGTTCCCAGGCCCCGCGCTGCGTGTATTCCTGTTAAGGCGATAGGAGCAGGATGGATCGTATTCAGCGCGCCCATCTTTTATTCACTGTATGTAATGGAAGCCGATGATTGTTAAGACAACTGAACTCACGTATTATTTGCCCTGAGAGATAGTGAACAATTTACAGAGATGAATTGACGAGAGCACCGGAGGTGAGGTATGAATAAAAGCCGCCCTGACTCACATTTTGATAATTTGAGGACTCCACTGATGTCTGGTGCGTTCGTGTGGTGAGGGATTATGGGAAAATCAATTTGTGATTGGAATCCACCAGTAAATTATGTCAATAGCAAACTAACTGTGTGTAGTCCACACACACACACACACACACACACACACACACACACACACACACACACACACACACACACACACACACACACACACACACACACACACACACACACACACCATACGTGAGATAAATCTAAGCGTTTTTGTATATGTTCTATTTAGAATTAGACACATACAATCAAGTGAATAACTAAGATAGATAGGCTGTCTTTATATCCGTATTCAAGGTACTGTTCTTTAGAAAAGATTGACTCCAAACTACTGTAAAGGGGGACTCATCACTCATGCATCTGTGCCATGTTTAAGGTGGGGTTTAAGGGAGAGACAGACAGCAAAGACAGGAGAAAAGTAGAGGGAGGGGGGGAACGGTTTTAACTTGTCCTTAAAACAAAAGGAGATGTTATCCCCCCCTCCACCCGCACACCCGTCCCTCATCCCCTTCGTGTCTCTCCGATGGCACTGTATCCATCTGTCATCGATTGAAAATGAAAGACATTGTAAAAGTAAAGCAGGCGGTGGGGGGGTTGGGGGGATCGTACCTCGTCAGATCAGATCAATCGCGGGTCGTTAATGCGGGTTTGTTAAGCAACGCAGATCATGCAGCTTGGAAGTGCTCTCTCGCCTTTCAAACTTGGGGCTGAGAGGGGTGACAGATGCCATTGATCCAAAGTCCTACCGAAAAAGGAAAAAAAACCTTAACCCTCCCCACTCGCTCCTTTTCTCCAGAGATTCGACTGTTCCATTTATTTCTGTCCTATCCCCTCTTCACTGATTTTGAAACTACCTCTATGCTACGTGTGCAAGTTGACATACACATTCTAGTAAAAAACATAGAAGTAATGTGCGCACACTCAGAGATATCTCACTCGCCCAAGACCCAAGAAGATGTGTAATTATGAGACTTCTTTTTATCACATTTGAGAAGTGTAACTTTGACAAGGCAAAACACCTTAACACTTGCGTCAGACAGAATTGACAGAGAATATAAAAGACTCATTTGTATTGCCCTTCTATCAGATGTGTCCTCTGCCTCCTCTGTGACCTCCTCCTCCCACGTGTGGCCCGAAATAAGTGTCCCACAATCCCCTGTCCCTTGACACCCATCCTTTGTACCTGCACTTGTTAATCACTGGCCTCCATTTGACTCTGAACTCTTCCTGTCTTTGAGTCACTGAGCCTCCGTGTCCTCCCGCCTCGCTATTCACTCCATGTCCCCAGGCGCCCCCTTTTATCCTGTCCTTGCTGCGACTGTGCCACTGTTTGCATCACACTCTGCAGGGTGCCGCCGCCATCAAATGGCTTTACCCTCCGCAACTCACCGACACTGGTGGAGGGAGGGACGCCAGATAAGAATTTGAGCGCTCTGCGCTGTCTTGATGCTGGATGTACAGTATGTGTAATGTTCTTCTTTTTAATGAATGATCACCTTTTCTTCTTTTCCTTCTCTCCCTTGCTCTTTCTTGCGCTCAGGCCCTACAGTCCCTGTTCCCCCGTTTGCCAGACGCAGGCAGAGGGGCTTCGCTGTTCGAACGAGGGGCCACAGCGCCAGGGCCCGAGGCGGGAGACAAGCTGAGGCTAGATGCCTTCCCCTTCCTTGGCACAGGTGAGATGGAGGGATGGAAATGGGACACGTGTAGACGGGTGGGGTTATGGGGCGCATGATGACTGTCCTGTCCCAGTGTCCCTGGAACACCACAGGTTCAATCCTCAAAAGTACTCGAGCAGGGTGCTTGAATTGATACTTGGTAACTAATTTCACTCAACAATTTGCAACCACGTAAAAAAAAAGAAAAAAGTAATTAGATCAACCGAAAATATATGATTTGTGATATGATTATGAATAGTTAATGATTAGTTATCAGTTCAAATAACATCTTCGTTGTAGTGGAATACGCATCTTCCTCAGGGAACTACTGGCGAACAACAAGAATCTGGAATGCGGGGAGAATACGTACAGGAAGATGTGTAGGGTGGAGGAACAGAGATGATGATAGACGCGGGAAAGGAGGGAGAGGAAGGAGGATATATGGGGCCATGAACATTTATTGTTAAAGGAAATAAGAGAGATGGCCGTCCCATTACAGCCTGCAGTGAGGCTGTCCTTCAGGTGTGAGAGAGGCCAGGTTGGCTGGTGAATTATGCATATCAGCTGTAGTTGCAAACCTAAGTTTGAAAAAAAAAAAAAAAAAGAAACACAATTTCAGTGTGCGCAACCATTAGCATTTTCCCTTCTCTACCCCTAAAGCCTGATTTATAGTTAGTTGCATGCCGGTGTCACACACCAAAAATAGCAGATTTACAAGCCCACAACGTGTTGAATGGCGACGAGTTGCGAGCTTGAGGCACATTTTTGTGCACGACATTCGACGAAAGTATAAATTAGCTATTAACAAAAACACTTACAATCTATTATGTTTGAATGTACTTGTGCAGCAGCGTTTTGTGCTCATGTGTGCCTGTGTACTACATGCAATGGTGAGAGAAATGCGTGCCCATCTTTGTTTGTCCACGTGTACAGCACACACTATGTGAGTCGCACACTGCCACTGCGCCAGAATGTGTGTGAATGTGTCTGCTTTATTCTGTATACAGTGAACACAGTCATGTATTTACACACGCATGCACACACACACACGCACACGCACACGCACACACATGCACTCCTCATCTCACAGCCTGCACCCCCTCCTCCCCACCGCCGCTCTGTTTGTCCTCGGGTCCTATCCCCCCCTTCATCCCTTCTCGCCCTCCTCTCCCTCCCATGTGTCCCCCTTGTCCTAATCCCTTCCCAGGCAGGAAGGCCCTAATTGAGGGTGCAGGCTTCAGTTTGTGGCCTGTGGGCGCCCATTACTGTGTTTTCATAAGCAAGTGAGGCCTGCCTGACTGATTCAATATTCATGTGTCTGCCAGCTACTTCTGGCCCAACACACACAGACTGCTCCACTGTCAAATTAGCCCTGCATAGTAAATAACGGAGAGAGAGAGAGAGAGAGAGAGAGAGAGAGAGAGAGAGAGAGAGTTAGGGTTAGAGAGAAGAGTGAGGAGAGAGGAGAGAGAAAGCGAAGGGGTGAGAGAGAAACGAGGAGACTACACACACACACACACACACACACACACACACACACACACACACACACACACACACACACACACACACACACACACACACACACACACACACACACACACACACACACACACACACACACACACAGAGAGAGAGAGAGAGAAGGAGGGAGAGAATCTTTGAGCTGGTTGTCAGTTGGAAGGAAGTGTAGTTGGTTGGGAGGGAATTCCTTTGTTTGTTCATTAAAATTGAATTCCAGCATCACCTCTGATTCCGCCCCCCCCCCCCCCCCCACACACACACACACCTACATCTTTTGTTTCTGCTATATACTGTAACACTCTCTCCTGTGCTGTACCTAAAGCCTTTCTTTTTCACAGAATCTAAAATGATATTTGTGACATGTCAATACACATAGGGGAAAGGACATTTTGTTACTTTTTTTAAAACCTCCAGACACCCATGGACAAGGCTGATAGATAATTTGTTTTGCTGAATAGATGACAGCATTTCAAGAAATATTAGTTTCCTAAATAATATGATGTTAGATTATTTATTTTCTTTTAGTACTTCACTTAGTAAAATACATTTATTTTGTGTGTTTTCCTTTTTTATTCTTTCCTATATGTTCACCACTGGTTTTCACCAGGTTGAACTGAGTACAAAACACATGGTAACGGCATGCAAAAAACAACCATCGTTTTTTTTCTCTCCTTTTCTTTCTGTCTGTTTTCTTCAGTCATGCTAGAATTAGCCCCTGTGGCTTCTGATTAGAATTGCTAATACTGCTGAGCATAATTAGTGAACATTCTTGGATGTTGTATGTCAGGATACCTTTGGCCCTTCTGGAGAGCTAAACTCCATCTCTGGATCTTCTCTCTCTCTTTCTTCCTAGGAGCCCCGTGCTACTCCAAGCCCCCGTCCCTTTTAGGCCCTTACCCGCGCAATCCTCCCTTCGACTACCCCTGGGGCTTCAACCCCTACCTCCCAGGGGCCTTCTCTCTCAATAACTGCCCCAAACTGCCCCCTGGCTCCCTCTACCCCTCCCACTTCTACCCCAACCCTCTGCAGAGCAGCCTCTCCCAGCTGCCTCACCCCTTCTCCTCCCTGTTGCCCCCGGGGGATGCGAGCGGAGGTGATCGTGGGGTGGCAGGGCAAACGGGGGGAACTAACGGCACAGCGGGTGGGCAGCCAGCCAGACTCTTGCTTCCGCCCTACCCGGGGATGATGTTGGGCCGAACGGACATGGGCAACGGGTCCTCGGGGGGTGAAAGGGTAGAGGCAAACCCTCCTGCCGCGGGGATGGGTATGGGTCTAGGGTTGGGTCTCGGAGGCATCGGCATCGGCATGGGGGCCGGGGCCGGGACGGGCCGGCAGAGCCCCACGGAGAGGAGAGGCGGAGGGGTGAAGCAGGACCCGGAGTCGGACTCAGACCTGGAGATCACGGACCTGAGCGACTCCAGCTCTGACAACGAGCACGAATTCGGCATCGGCAAGGAGGCCAGACCGGCGGGCCGATCACAGATCCTGCTGGATGGGAAGAAGGGGAGCGTTCTGCCGCCTCTCCCCACCCTCCCCCCGCCGGTGTCCCCCCGTCCTCTGAAGAGCCTGGTGGCCATCTCTCCTCCGCCTCCATCTCTCCCTCGATCTCTCTCTCCTTCCATGGCTCTGCTTGAGCGACACAGGGAGACAGAGACCCTCAAAATGATCCACAGCTAATACATTCTGTGTGCAAGTGTGTGTGTGTGTGTGTGTGCGCGCGCGGGTGTGTGTGTGTGTGTGTGTGTGTGTGTGTGTGTGTGTGTGTGTGTGTGTGTGTTTGCGCGCCAGTCCACTCTCTGCACATCTCTCTTTTTCTCTCCTTTCTCATTGCCGATTTGCGGTGAGCTACATGCTTGTTATTGACAATTTGAAACTTTTTCAAATCCATATCCGTTCCCCAATCTCTTCTGACAGAGACTTTTCTATAATGAACGCAGATTCGTGTCAAGTTTCTAAAAACATCTTTTGTCTTTAGTTATCTTCTGGCCTTTGCCATCTCTCCCTGTCCAGCAAACTTGCATTTTGCTACTGAATTGGCCATTTTAGCGTTCATTATTCGTTTCTACTTTACCACCATGTTTCTTATGTTTGGATATCTCATGCCAAATTATTGTTATAATTTTCTGCTGCTAATATGCTAGAAGCCAATGAGGTGGTAAGTTGCAACACAGCATAGCCTGCCTTAACAAACAAATAAAAAACATCCCTATACATACAGAACAGAATGAGAAAAATAATGTTCAAAAATCAATCCAATTTTACAGATTTGTCTGTAATTCTTCTGATTCAGTATAACCCTATGACTTCTAAAACATAATCAAATATTGCCACCTAGTGGTGACTCACAAAATTCATGTCTCTGTCAAGTCGCTCAAGTGCTCAATTCTCCCCATTTTCACCCTGATTTTGTGTGATTTGAGACTAAAATTTGCACTTATCACTTATATAATACTTTATGGTGTATTATTTCAATAGTGAACTCCATATTTCTATTTGTGTATGGCTGTAGTTTTGTCCTGTGGTTTCTTCACATTTTTGTAAAGGGAAAGAAAAAGAGAGGCGATGGAAAACCGGGCCAGTCAAGAATTTGTATTAATATTTCCATGTATATATTTTATTATGGTGTACATTAACATTTAATTATTATTCAAGATTTAGCTGTATCGTTGTGATTTAATTCAGTATTTAAGGAAAACAAATGTTGGATAAAAAAAGAGCATAGGTGTAACAAAGTTTCAATTATTTAAAGGGCAGAAGATTTGTGCTCTGAAGATGTTTTTCTACGATGAGGACAGCGTTCACACTGGGAATCTGATTTGACTCGACCCAAGTTAATTGTGCCCTTTGGTCATTTTTGCCAGATGCCCTAAAGTACGTATGAACCCTTTGGGTTTAATGTACGCCGGCAGACTTATTTTTTTATAGTTAGCATTTGCCCAATGTAACTGTACTGTAATTAGTCAAATGTGAATAATATTGGTCTCTGCCCTCTCCCTCCTCCCCTCAACCCCTTCCTCTGCTTCAAAATCTGTTGTTGATTATTTTTCAATCAATGCTTCTTGTCCAGGCAGACAGCAGGTCAATGTTTTTTTTTTGTCTATGTTTCTTCTTTTTTTTTGCTCGAAGACATTAAATGTGGAAAACAAAAGAATAATTAAAGAAGAGACACCTTTTTGTCTCTGCTCTGCCTAGAACCGAAGGCCAACAAACATCCCTCTTCTTATCGTCCATGTCTTTCAGCACAGAGTGCAATACTAAAGCTCATCCTGTACAGCTTCAGAGCCTTATGTTTTGTCATACAGTACAGTGGCAGTATACGATTAGTTGTGAAAGCTCTATTGTAAACTTAATGTAAAGTTCTATGTTTGTTGATTTGCTACAGGAAAAAGCCTCTGACATCCCTGTATGGTGGTGCACACTTAACAGCTGTAAATACGTTTTAGTGTGTGTGTGTGTGTGTGTGTGTGTGTGTGTGTGTGTGTGTGTGTGTGTGTGTGTGTGTGTGCGTGTGCGTGTGCGTGTGTGTGCGTGCGTGCGTGCGTGTGTGTGTACACATCTGCATACGTGGATATGCGTGTGTACACATCCAAAATGGATGCATTGGTTTTATCCTGTTCCTTTTTCTTTGTTTTATTGTAAAGAGGAAAAATGCCAAGTGGTAAAAAAAAAAAGAAAGAAAAGAAGAAGAAAAGATGAATATCTTCAAAAGCAATAAACATTATTCTGGACGAGTGGACTGTTGCGTGGCTTCATTTCATGAATTCACTGAGTGAATCAATGATGTTTAGCCTTGGAAGGTGGAGAGGGATTCTTGCTCCGTAGGTTTGGGGCTGTTCAGATTTGTATCATAATGCTTGTTATGTTTGATATCCACCTTGTCCACCAGGCACAACCTTAATTATTTACAAACTGAGCCCGATGGTTTTAGTCAACACAGTTTAACTCCCGGATTAGACAGTATATAGACTATATAGACTACTGTACAGTGTAACATTGTAAATTGGGATCCAGGGAACACCAGGGGTCCTTGAGCGAGTTCCAGGGGTTACCAGTAAAATTAGTTAATTCAATTAAAGATATTACAATACAATTTATTTTGGAGTAGATATTCTATCCATATTTATGTTTCAATATCAACACTAGGCCTAATACACTCACTGCAACATTATGTCTGTCCAAATGAATCCAAGCAATTATTTCCATAACACTCACATTAAATGAACACTGAGGATTTTACTGTGTACAGTTTTATGCATTTAGCAGACGCTCTTATCCAACGTGGCTTTGGGGTAACCAATCAAACATATAGTATGCAAACAATATGCTAATATAATCTAGCATCTGTTTCAATAGCATGCTATTTAAAGGACAACTGGCTAGGTAATGTCTTTTTAGACACAATAATCCGGCGATTTCTTTACAGTAACACTACTAGCCCCCATAAATAACATCTGCCCATGAAAGATTGTGGTGCATCTTGGGAATGGGCTTATTGTGCCTATAAATACATATTTAGCCACTTGCCCCCAACCACTGAAATCAGAAGTCATTAAATTGCTAAAACGATAGAAATCAGTAAATGAAAACATTTTAACAATCACCTTTTCTTATCTTTAATTACAATCTAAAATATGAACCCTTTAGTTGTCCTTTAAATTACATTATAAACATTGTGGTCAAGAATAATATGAATAATAAGTTACAAAAACATTAGAACAAATGTCCAAGGTGTCTATCTGCATTGTAGCCAGGTCAGTCGCTAGCACCAATCGAGCAAAAGGTAGAGGGTTCATGGAGAGTGAAAAAGAGGTGAGGTGGAGTCTGAAGAGGTTATTCTTCAGATTACGGCAGAAGGTTGGGAGTGAGTCTGCAGTTCCAACTGCAATTAGGAGTGTGTTCCACAGTTTGTGAGACAGGAGGGAGAAGAGTCTGGGACGTGTGGAGCGTTGTGCCGGGTGTTTTAGGGAAGGTTCAGCCAGATTCCCTATGTTCGCTGATCTGAGTGAGAGGGAGGGGTTGTAAGGTTGGATCATGCTTTGAAGGTATGGGGTGCCATGCCTATTTGTTGCGACTGAAGGTCGCAGTTTAGTATGTGAAACGGCACATGCTGACTCCGTCTGTACGTGTACACTTTTTTACTGTCTATGGGTTTGCCGCTTTGACATCACTGTGATGTCAGGGGAACCAGACTAACAGAATCCCTTTTATGCCCATATACTGTATGAAGTTTCCTGATGTCATCAATATTAAGCCCATCTAACAGGACTTCATATGGGAATGCCCATATATGGACGCCAAATCGGCCACATACCACACTAACAGAATCCATATATGGCCAAGACAGCCCATATCTGTGTGGCTGGTTCTACAGACAGGGATCTCCATGTACAGTATGGGCATAAAAGGGATTGTATGATGTCAGATGTCATAGGACTTTCACATAACTAATAACTGAGTAAGCATGTTTGGGCTCTCACAGCTCCATCTCCATATACAGTACATGGATCTCCATATATGGGTACCAGGGGTCTCCATATATGGGTAACTGGTCCGATATACATCACTGGCTAGATGGCCAAGACCCTTTAGGGCGAGGTCGCTTGTCGCAAGGCGTCTTACTAGTATATGACAATCCTCCACAATGTCAAATGCCTCAGGAGTCAAAGTTACAGAAGGGCCCGGCCTGGTACCTCAGAGGTGAGGAGTGGGTGCTGGTGTGGAGGTCAGTGAAAGGGTCAGTGCGGGAGTGCTGGGGTGGCCCTCAGGTGGGTAGAACGGGGTCTGGGTAAGTGTGGTGGAGGTAAAAGAGGAAGTCCAGGAAGTCCTGTGCTGTCTGTCCCGCTGTCCCCCTCTCCCCTCTACGGATTTGAAAAGCTCCAGACTCTGGGACTGAGCTGGGCCATCAGGTGTGTAGGGAATTTAGACTCCTCAGTGGGGATACAGTGGAGAGACATGGCCCCTTATGGGCCTGGAGAGGGTGTAGAGCAGACAGTTCTCAATGTGGGTGGCAGGGGCTGTTACGAAAGTCCTGGGGTGCTGCAGAATACTTTCATAATATTTCCAATTTATCACATCAGTTTAACCACTTAAACCCTCTAGTTAAGACGGACCACCAAACCCCCTTGCCAAAAATAACTGATCTACAAGCTCACAACATGTCACTTTGTGATGCATTGTGAGCTTGTATACTGCTATTTTTGGTGAATGTTCATTGTTCATATTTATTATTTTCAGATGGGGTCCGGGGCTTATTGGCTTAATAGCTATTTACTTGGGGTCTTTGACATGAAAAGGTTTGAGAACCAGTGATTTAATAGACCTAATAATCACAACATCTAACAAGGCAAAGTCGTACCCGTATTGTCCACAGGGTGGCGCATTGAACACTGTGTGGAAGCGATGATGTGTGTGTGTGTGTGTGTGTGTGTGTGTGTGTGTGTGTGTGTGTGTGTGTGTGTGTGTGTGTGTGTGTGTGTGTGTGTGTGTGTGTGTGTGTGTGCGCGCGCGCGCGCGCGCGTGTGTAGGCCTACTCGGTGTCATTTGAAGAAAGACAGGGGTGTAGGCATCACGTCTACACGATATGATCCATATAGGCCTACGTGATTTTTTAAAAGGTGTAGACTATTAGCCTATAGGCTATTTTATGTGTCTCCATCTACAAAGGGTATAAAACAGGCATAACAGCAAACGTTACAATGTATGTGTCTCACTCACTCACATGCACGCTAGACATTGTAGCCAGTCCAGTAGATTAGACTGGAGCTGGAACCTGATCTGATATCTTATCTACTGTAGGCCTAGGATTTGATTTTGACTTGGCGCTATGTTGTCTATGAAATTATATCGGATCCGAATGGCCATGATAATTGGTCACTCACAGCAGTAATAGCAGTAAGTGCACATCACATGCACAGAACAGTTATTGTCTTGGCTGCAGGCTGACAATTAGGTAGATCTAACTCATAAAGCATCCACTGTGGGCACTGCAGGGAGCTGTGGAAATTAAGTAGCCTATGTATTCAAGACAAGTAGACTAGGCCTACTAGTAACATATTGAGATATTTACAGAAGGGGGCTTATACTATTTACAAGCAAATGTAAATGTTTCATGTACTGTACCTTTTCCTATATGCAAACTGAAACTTCTAATAACGTTTTTAATCAATTTTGTTTTTAAATAATTGTACATATTTTTTTTTTAAACAAGCAAGCAAACACATCAGAGAAATTCCATAAATACAATATAATAATAGGCTAATTAAGAAGTAATGTTATATGAGATACTTAAATGGTTTCCTGTGGAAATAAGCTTAGTCTTTTCTAGGATCTCCTTTTAGTAGACCTTGTACCAGCTACTGTACCGTCATGAAACTGTACCTTTTCCTATGCAAACTTCTAATAAAGTCTTCAATCAATCAATCAATCAATCAATCAAGGCTGAACAACATAGCCGATCTACAAGCTCTCAACAGGGCGCGTTGTGAGCTTGTAGATCTGCTATTTTCACTAATTTGGGTCCTCCTGGGCGATGGAGCCTCTGGACCACACTACAGTAGGCTACTGTGTAGTGAGTACTCTACTCAAGTAAAAGTAAATGTAGCCTACTTACTTTTTAAATATACTTTATTGAGCTTTGCAGGTTTTACAATCTGTCCACCACTCTGTAGTGTGCTCTTTGAACGAGAGGGGACTGAATACAATGTAACACAGTGCGGAAACGACCCATTAGTATCCTTTTTTTCCCTCTCCCCCCCAGTCTTTTTTCACTTGACAGGAAGACCGAGCGAGGCGGCGGAAAGTTACAATATAACCAGTTTTACAACAAGCCGTTCGTTTCGTTTCGCTGTGGACCAGCATTTATTTCCATTCACCAAAAAGCATACGCCATTGCCGTGTGTTAGGGTTGTTGTTGTTTTAATCAGTGCTGCTGCTCCGCGAATTCGACAGACGGCGGAGAAGGGGGGGAAAAAACTAATAGAGAAAAAAAAAACATATTTATATTTTTTAGAAGAGTTGTTTCTTTTGGATTCAGTACTTCCGTGTGCAATGTTTTTTTCCATTGACACACGGCAACTTTGTAACAGGAAACCATAAAGTAGACGTTTGTCTGTCATTTGTCTCTTCAGGTGAGTAACTTTTTTTTCCTTTTTCTTTTCTTTGTTTTATGCAAATTAGTGATAAGCACGTTTTGTGACATTCGTCAATATATCTATGTGTGTGTGTGTATATTTAAAAGAAAAAGGCTTCGAGCATTCTATTTGTTTCGGAATCGTGAGATTTTTTTTCATTGGTGTCGCTCGCCGAAAATCGCCGATCTGCAAAGCTCACAACGAGTCGCGTCCTCACATCCCTGAAGAGTTGTGAGCTTGTAGATCGGCGAATCCCCCCCCGCGCGAGGATAGTAGCCTAGTAGATCAGATCAGACAGTAGCAGGAGGAATGTTGTGTTTGGCTGCAGAAGAACACGTCGTGAGTTCTGTCTGGTCGAAAGCACTGGTTCCCAAAAACTGGGACTGGACCCATTTGTGGGTTGTGGACCCAATTTTTGGGGTCCCTTAATTTTTTTGTTTCTTAGAACCCCCCTTAAAAAAGAAAGAAGGTGAAGAAAAACATTTAATGAATACAAAATAAATAATTCAACTATTTTTCTCCATAATTTCATGAAAATCGGGTACCGGGCAAACGTCTAATTTCTCTTTTGGGTCACGACTCACGAGCTAAAAAGTTTGGGATCCTCTCACAAAAACCAGCTGATTCGGACTAAAACAAAACAGAGCTGGAATGGAATGTGACTTTACATGCTTGCTGAAGGGCCTGTCACTCACAATTGGCACATTTCTTTTGGATTTATTATTGTTTTTGCCTCGGTGCAGCAGTGTAAAAGATTATAACTGCATTCCGTAACTTCTGTGTCCGACTCCCACCCCGGGATTCGAACCCGTGCCCCCTCTCGTGCATGGAAGGCAGCACCCACCCACCCTGGCTGCCACCCCTTTAGCTTCAGGCAGTACTACTTGTCAACCAGTTGGTGTCCTACCCGACACCGGGGTCTACATTTCTCAATGGAAGAGTAAGAAGATCACCTTCACCTCCAACACCTTCACCTCCAACTACTAAATAACAGATGTAATTGTATTAACTTACTGCTACTCACAGATTGGTTAAAATCAAATATGTATTCATTAAAATAAGTTCCAGATTGCAGCTTTAGGCCTAATCTAACTCTGAGGATTCAATTGGTTCTATTTGTGGACGCTGAAGGGCCTTTTCCACCGGCAAAGAACTGGTTCTGGTTCTGGCACAATCACATGGGATGAACCAGAGGTGAGCTTCTCCACCGAGAACCGGAGTTGGTTCCGAACCGTATAAGATGGTTCCGAACAGGAACCACAAAATCCTTGGTTCCTCTGGTTCAATCATGGTTCAATCTGGTGGAAATGCAAGCCGGTTCGCAAGAACGAACCAAGGTTCCAAGAAAGTTGAACCGGCACTGGTTCTGGAACCGGTTCTTTGCCGGTGGAAAAAGGCCCCTCAGAGTTACAGATCTGTTCGGGTCCATTTAGTTCCTATTACTAAGTATTTAGTGGGGGAACCCCTTCAAGGAGCCCTGGGGGTCCCCACCTGGACCCCATGTTGAGAACCAGTGCTCTCCCCCAGGGGACCCTTGGACAAGACTAGAGTCTAGTCCAAAGGTCCCTAACTAAATGGCGACCCCCACCCAGACAATGACTCGGAATTGTAGGAGTTGAGACATGATATTTAGTTTGACTTTGTTCCACAGATAAATATTGTGAAAATAGCCGATCAGCAAGCAGATTGTCTATTTTCACAATTGTGCCTCTTTCTTGGGTAATATTTGACAATTTGACAATAGTCTTGTTAAAGTCTTAAGTCCTTAAATTGTCACTTAAGAAATGTGCAGATACCCTGTATACTCATATTGTATGTTGGTTTGTTTACTGTTGAGTGAGAAAACAATGTTGCACAAATCAGTTAGGGAACGATCCCCAGTTTGGGAACCGTTAATCTAGTCTATAGGCACAATCCAGCTGATTTGGACTCATAACAAAATAAGGCTGCAATGGAATGTGATACATGCTTGTTGAAGAGCCAGTCAGTTATCCTGCAGAAACATGAAATCACCATTACTTCAGGCAATATTGTATCCTATTGAATTTGGTGACATCACTTAAAAGTTTGATCACAATAGGATATTTTATTAAGAAGAACATAATGTCTCGATATTGTTGTTTCTCTTACATAATTCAACAATGAGGCTACATCTGTTTTTGGCTTTTTATTTAATCGAGAGCACTCAGGGCAGTGGCTTACTAGTATATCCATGTATATGTCTAGATCTCTAGAATACATATAGACTTGCCATTTCATTCCTAAACCACTTCTTCAACCCTATATCGTTGGCGTCCCTATTCTGCGCATGTCATAAAAGGCGAACATAAAAGCAAAAATAGGTGAACATTCGCTGAAAATGTCTAGTTTCAAAGATAGTTTTCACTACCATTCGTTCCCTCAGTTCATATTGTGGATCTATAGCAGGCTACTAGCACTGCACCTGCACGTACCAACTTTTTTCTTAGGTTGTGCTGATTTAATTTAAGCTTTTGATCAGCTCAGGTAAGGTCTCTTAGAATGGTCCAAGCTAATCATTTGAACAAGATAACCTTAAGTAGTGTGGGCACTCAATCTTCCTTTATCTCTTTATTAATTTGTCAACATTGTGTTTCTCAACCTGATAGCATAGCAGGAGGCTCCACAATTTAATTTGAGTCTGTCTCTCATCTGACCCCTCCCCCTCTCCCCACCCCATTAATCATTAACCAAATGTAGCCCAAATATGGAGTGGGGGTCAGTGCAGACACAGCTCAATAATTAGGGTGTACGTCATTGATTATCCATATTATTTTCCCACAGGGTCTGCACAGTTCTTTGCAGAACGGGCTAAAAAGTAAGCAGACAGATGAGATTGTAGGCTAATTGAAACGGTTGTTCTTTCTGTTTTGTGGCTTTAATACCAACTGACTACACAATGAGAGTATGATGGACTCGAATTGAGTCATATTGAGTCTGGATGTAACAGCTAAGCAAAACAAAACAAAAACCTGAAGCTGGAAAAGCAACTGTGTGGGTTTGCGTGTGCTAGCATGACCTCATGTTTTCATTAGACACTCCACCTCCTCAAAGAACAACGACAACTCTATTGGTTACCATAGCAAGTCATCTTATTTGTTTCTCTGTAGCTTCTAGGCCTACGTGGAATTAATAGCCTACAAGCACGAGTTGTGTACCGTAGAGCTATCCCCACACAATCCTCTGTGCCAACGTTTATTAGAGTCCTTGATTATTAAAGCTGTGCTCACAGTGCTGTGCTCAGTGTGCTGTGTCTGTCAAGGCCAGTAGGTGATGGCAGTTTGAACGGTTGACACCAGAGCATTGTGACATGTCAGCCAGCCAGGAAAGCAAGTCAACCTGGCACCCAGTCAGCCAGTCGTCCACTTCACCACAGAGGCCTGATGTTGTGTATCAGATCTTGCCACTTCCTGTCTCGCTCCGCCGTTGGACTAGGCCCGGGGAACACCCCACAGCACTTGTCATCCTCTCCCTCTTTCTCCCTCAGTCTCTCTCTGTCTCTCTACCCTCTCTCTGTCGCTCACTCTCTCGTCCTACTCTCTCACCCTCTTTTGCAAGTGGAGGCTTGTCTCGAGCCCAAAGGCTACCGTCTATTCCTTTTAAAAGGAATGTTGGCTATTTAATCAGAGGTGCCTCTCCCTGCCTGCCTGCCTCTCTCTCTCTCTCTCTCTCTCTCTCTCTCTCTCTCTCTCTCTCTCTCTCTCTCTCTCTCTCACCCCCCTCTCTCTCACTATTGTTGCAGGCCTACATAAACAGGGGCTAGGGGCAATAGAGTTGATCAGTCACATAGGGTAACCTAGTACTTGTTAGCCTATGTGAGGTCTACCTACCCATTACCGCATTTGATGACACCCATCCGTGGAACGGCCTTCGGGGTGCCCCACAGAACCCTGAAGCTGGCTTCCTTTCCAGGGAAACTAATAATTTACTGTAGTTAGGCCTGGACTTCAAAGGGAGCACAGGTATTCTTCTCTGGCTGCAGTTCGATTGACGTGCAGGCAGCAGATAATGAGAGACAGAGCAGAGAAGGCTAGTCTTCTATATCTGCTGCTGCTCCAGAAACCATGTTTGTTCCTTTGTTGCACAATATGAATGTGTTGTGGTAAATCCCTGCCTTTGGTGAAACGTGATACCTTGAAAGGTGTGTTTGTTTGTGTTTGTGTGCAACCGCACATGCACAGATATTGAAACGGAAAGAGTAGGGGACTGCCCATAAGTCCGAAGGTTCATTAGTCCGAAGGTTCATTAGTCTGAATTTAGTTAGGGTTGCTGAAGTTAAGGTTAGGGTTAGGGTTAGAGTTAGGCATAGTATTCTTAACAAATTCGGACTAATGAACCTTCGGACCAATGCCATGGCACCGAGTCTTAAAGGACATTAGATTTTAGATAGTAATTAGAGAAAAGAAAAGATGAGTGTTAAATGTTTTCATTTACTGCTTTCTATTAGATAGTAATTAGAGAAAAGAAAAGATGAGTGTTAAATGTTTTCATTTACTGCTTTCTATTGTTTTAGTGATTTTAGTATTTTGATTTCAGTGGGTGGGGGCATGCGTACAAGTGGTTAAATATGTATTTTATTTTTTAGACACAATAAGCCAGCAATTTCTTTGTTACTATTTACACCAGCCCCCATGAGTCACATCTGCCCATTAAATATTGCGGTGAATCTTGGGAATAGGCTTATTGTGTCTAAAAAATACATATTTAGCCACTTGCATGCATGCCCCAACCTGGGGGCATGCATGCAAATCAAAATTGTTAAAATCACTAAAAGTTAAATGATGGAAAAGGAAAATGAAAACATTTCAACACTCATCTTTTCTTTTCTCTAATGACTAAAATATGTAACCATTGTTGTAAAAAAACAAAGTTGTCCTTTAAGCCCAAATTCCTAATTTGTGATGTAAATAAAATAAAGAATCACCTCAGACCTCAGTATTACTCTAATAGTGTAATCAGAATAAGCTTTTACTACAGTGCACAGTAAGATTGTCTATTCAGAACATTAATGACCCCTCTGCATTTTGCTTTGGATGATGGTGCAGTTTCTGGCTCAAGGACATTTCAACACATGGCTGTTGATGGGCGTGTTGTGTATCTGTCATGGGAGTTAAACCTTTGACCTTTCGTCTGTAACTCAGATCAGTGGTCCAAAACGCTGCCTCACGACAAACACAAGTTGGCAAAGTGCTGACTGTTGTTTCTTATCAGGAGATACTGTTTGGATTACACACTACAGGCTATATGCAAACTAAAGTTCACTTTGAATAGATCAACAACAAAAAAGGTCTGTTTATAGCAATTATTTTGCCGCAAGCGTGGTTAACCGCCCATTAATGTATTATCACGCTCTTTGGTGCAGGCATACTTATGTGTGCATGCATTTCTGCAGGCCTACAGTGCACAGTTCACACTGTACATGCATGTGTGCACTGTGCAGACCTACGCGGTTTCCCATTGCATGACATTGTTGAGTGCATTCATGTGGCACACAGAGTGATGGAATCAGCTCCCTTACAGGGCAATGTTTTTTCCGCCTTAAGCTAGCTCACAGGTATTCCAGTTTTAACAGACGAAGATCAGTGTGTTCAGCTACTGAACTATGACGGCTTTCTCCGTCCTTCAAGACTGCCATGTGCAACGCTGAATGGTACATTAGAGGCAGGCTCTGAAGCAGTAGCTCTCTGCGATATTTGGGACTCACTACCAATACATTTTTCTATTTGACCAGATAGAAAATTGTGTTCATCTGGCTGCCTACAATGTTGTAGTCTCTGATTAGGTAGCTAGATTGAAAGCCAACACCAGTGTATTCAGTGTTGGAGTTGAACATCTTTGGGCTACAAGGTCATACATATCCTCTCCTGCTTGGGAAAAACTAAATGCACCCCCTGGACATGCATTATAGCACTATTACTATGAGTTTGGTATGGTTTAATTACATTTTAGTTAAGTTAGACACTGCTAGTTTAGACGTGTTTGCTGAGGTTTAATTAATTGGAGTTAAGGATAGATCTGCCTAATTTATCTGTGTCAACCTAGCCCTGCATTTTTGTTTTCATCAAAACCATTGCAGTGGAGATAACGGCTTGGCTCCAAAGAAAGCGACGCAGAAAATAAAACATGCCCAACACAATAACAAAATATGGACCCAAGAAAGGGAGGATTGACTGGTTGAGACATAATCCTCAGTTTATCGTTCCAACATTATTCTCTGGTTTTAACAGAGTTTCACACATACTCCCAGCAGTGCAACGAGTGATGACTGACATCAAAACATCCCTCTCAACCAATCCCTGATGCCATGCTGCTAATGTCGATTCCCCAACACTCCCTGGCTCCCACTGGTCCAAAACACAGACTAAAATACCAGGAATCCCCAACGAGTCATTCTCTCGGCTACAACTCGGCTATGAGTCCTGTGAAATGTCCTGCAATGTGCGATCCCTTATCGGCGATCAATCGTGTAGTGAAAACACGATAACGATATTATGACAGCCGATTTCAAGAAGGAGACTTTTGTAGTGTGAAATACGTTAATGATCCGATGACTTCAATACTTCAATATCACTCATCATTTCATAGCATGCCCAGTGAGTGCATTTACTAATCATCCCTAGATTCCCTACTGCTTACAATGTGGAGAGTGGAAATGTGTGTGCGTTTGCATTTGTCTGTATGAGCGGCGTTTGACGTGTGTATGACACTGTGGACTTGCATGTGTCCGAGAAGTGTGTGTGTGCTCCGCGCGGTGACATCCCTAGACACTGAATCACCTCTTCACTGGCCAGAGGAATGCAACCTAAGTATCTCTATGTGCACGGTAATACTCTCCTATATACCCATACCACCAGCCCAGCCCTAGAATGCAACGTGGGTCTCCTTGTTGTAAACAGGTAGGAAATGGAAAACGTTGCTTCTATCCATCCATCCATCCATCCGTCGGTCCAAGCATGAGTCAGACGGCTGGCTAGAGAACAGAAGGGAGCAAGTGAGACGGGATATAGACTGAGGGAAAGGACGAGAGAATGAGCTCTTTCATTCGAGGGGTCAGGGTGGAAAAAGCGAGGCTAGGCAGCAGAGTCCATGTTTACTCTGGGAGAATTGGAGGGTTGGGGTGAGTGCTGAGGGGGGTGGAGTGTGTAGGGTTAACAATCAGATATATGTGTGTAAGTCTGAAAGTATAGTTTGATTATAAATTAATTGGTTTCTCATAAAAGGAGTATATTATATTTGTTTTGTTGAGTTTCATGAATGTCTTAATGCCCATTACCACATCTGTTTGACTCTCCTGCATTTGAGCGCTACAGCAGTTACTTAACAGTTATCACTCCTGAGATTTTGATATAGGCCTAGAGTCTGACTTGGCTTTTAAGAATGTTGAGTACAATCTGGAGTGCTTTGGGATAAAAATAAGGCTGCAAATTGATGCCTTATTAATAGGCCTAGCCCGTGAAGAATGTTGCATATCTGGATTGCATGGATTAACAATGTCACCGTTGATCGAGGTGTGTACACACATGTGTGTCCTTTGCCGTGTACGTTTGCATGTCTACAGCAGGCGTACTCCCAAGAAGCCCAGATTCTGGGCAAGCTACACCCCTCCCAGAACCTTTTCAGCCTTAACTGGTTTGCATGGTTGAATTTATAACCTATCTGCAAGTGGATGTTGGACACGCGCATAGATAGAACACATGCCTAGCTGAACGAGAAGCACTTCACTCTGTCCCAAATGCTAATCAAAGGCCTCTGTGTTTGGCAATTATCCCTCCACGCGTGTGCACACACTATGCGTGCACACACACACACACACACACACACACACACACACACACACACACACACACACACACACACACACACACACACACACACACACCCTTACAGTACATATGGAAGCGATTAGGCCAAGCTGGAGGTTGACTGTGAGCTGCCAATCCATGCCAGTTGATTGGCCTCCGCCTATCAAATGTTTCCATGAGGCCGTTGACCTCTATGTGGGGACAGAGGGAGACGGGGGTGGGTCGGTGCGGTGGGTGGGATGTCTACTGGAGAGAACGAGAGAGAGATGGAGGGGGAGGTCACTGATGGGATATAGAAGGGGGTGGGTGGGCGGGGGGTTGTAACTCAGGAGATGCCAATGGACTTTGGCGGAAGAGGGCAGAGTTTTTTGGCCATAAGCATCAGGGCAGGCTGACAGAGAGATGTTAGATATAGAAAGCATAAGCAGTGTGTTCAGTTCAGAACTACATGGAGTTATGGAATGGGAGCTTGTTACTCATACAGCCTTCCTTGTTAAGGCAGAAGGCTGGCCTATCCTATAAAGTGCTGTCTGTGGTCCAAAATTGCTTTGCTTGTCTGCTCTACTAAAATCTTACAATAAAATAAAACCTCAAGGGTTCTCCTTGTTTGAAACTTCCTCTCAGAGGAGCTGTGCAAATGGGTGTTGACCTGAACAAACTCTTTAATGCCTTGGCATTCTTTTATTAGCCAGATTAGTCGGTAAGCAGAGAGCGAGAAGGCATGGGGGAGACCCAGAGAGGGTCACGTTGGGATTTACTGATCCTGTTAATTCAAGACATTTACAAACAGACTCTTTTGAAAGTGGAAGAGCCTGGCACACTTACCTATTTAATATGACCAATATGGTCACTTTAGACTTCTTCCAACTGAGCAGGGGGTGGGGATGCACACAGCAAAAAGTGTGTGTATGTGTGTGTGTGTAGGCAGGCAGGAGCAATGAAAGACCTGCCTCTGTTTTACCTACAACTCTGTTGGGGCGTAATCTTATTTTAGCCACTACGTAATGGTCGTTAAATTCCATAATTGGCTCTTGTGTCCTGTCTATGAATGCCCCGCCTGTGTCGGAGTAGTGATCGAACAAACGGCGCTTATTTGAGCTGAAGGTAGCAATAGAAGGAGAGAGAGGAGAAAGTGAAAAACATTTTATTCTTTTTGTAAGGTGAAAAGATGAAACAAGGCCAAGAAGGGATTTTAAAAGGGGGTTGAAACTAAGGTTATATTCCCACTCTTTAGTCGTTCATTCTCAGACCTTTCGCTCCATGGCATGCACACATGTGAATGCCTCTCTTCACACACAACACATTTACTTTCTTAAAGATTTGCGAACCACTTAGTGGTGACTGGTGATTCTTTTCTCTCAATCCGTTCACTGCATCGCTACTTTCTAAAAGGTCAAAGGTCAGCCAGTGCAGTTTGCTTTACTGATATCTGTGAAGCTGATGTTTGCTAACAGTTTCATGGGGAACATCTTCAGGCTATGTTTACTCTCTGTTCATTTCATTAAACATCCCGCAAAGGTTGGCCAATGCCCAGCTTTTCTGGACGGACATACGGACGGATGGACAGACAGACAGACATAACAGACGGATGGACATGCACACAAAGCCAGATGTTTTTGAGCGGTTAGCACTAATCACGAATATACCTTGGAAAAGCGCAGGAGGTGCATGCATCTGCTGCATCAATGGGAGTCGAGCAGTTCAATGTATCTGTCATGTTCTTTAGAGGGAAGTAAAAATCCTTGCATCTCTCGCACGCTGTTATATTTAAGTGAGGGTATCTAATGACTGTGTGCGTCTACTCCTCAGACACCGGCACACCGCCCCTCACCTTATCAAACAGGCTATTTACCATCATGCGTGAATGTCATTATGAATGCATCTGAAATAGACTTTCTCCTGTTGCACGCTATGTGTGAAAGGCCAACACCGGCCAATGTCCAGAGTAGACCTAAATCCCCAGAAGTTTTCCAGTGTTCAAATGAGAAAGCAGCTTATCTCGCCATGTACCAGTGTCCCTTCCAAGAGAGTGTTTAGGGTCCAGGTTTGGTGCGTCTACCTCTCTAGGACACAAGGCTACCGGTAGGCTATTGTTTGATGATAGAAAAGGGCCACAGAGTTAAACACATTTTTGGACACTGCTCCTACAGATTATCCCCTAAAATCACGCAAACCGGTACACAGTCTCTCTACAGTCATGTCATCAAACTGCATCTGTCTCATCTAGCGCCACCATCTGGCCGATTTTTTCAAACACATTTTTGGACACTGCTCCTACAGATTTTGCCCAAAAATCACGCAAAGCAGTACACAGTATGTCTAGAGTCATGTCATCAACAAGGATCTATACCATTTAGCGCCACCATCAGGCCTATTTTTACATGCGACCTGACGGTTGCTTATCTCCCGATTAGGGAGTCTTACTGGTAAACTGGGTACAAAGTAGTATAGTTTGAGTCATTTTAATTAAGGACACAGTATGTATTACAGTATTTGTATCTAGTTATTCTTGATTTTTAACAAAATGATTAGTGATTCCAGTATGTTATAGAGCCATTTTGATGATTGTCAGGAAACTATGAAAAGCTCCACCGGCCGTCTGTCACGTCACCCTTTTGCCCTACTCATATCTCCGCCACCGTTGCCCCTATCCATGCCAAACTTTGCACACACACTCCTTGGCTGCCAAACCACAACCTCCACCCCTCATGTCTCACATGGCCCTCTTCTAGCACCACCATGAGGCAGATTCTTGCAAAACACATTTTTGGACACTGCTCATACAGATTTTGCCCTAAAATCATGCAAAGTGGTACACAGTATCTCTAAAGTCATGTCATCAACATGGATCTGTTTCATTTCCCATATTCTCTCCTTATTGGCTACCATTGCCGGGGACCCCCAGGCGTAACAGTCTAAATATTTTTCTGGGGTTTTGACAATACTTACCTAATTCTGCCACTCTGCCAGATGGTGGTATTGACTGTATGGAGTTCCTCATACAGGCTCCAACCTCCATCTGGAACCGCTCAGAGATTGGCGCTACACGGAACAGTGCCTGGTTCGAACCAATCAGCGGTGGCTACGGGCGGGATGTGAGCGAGACCGGGTGTGACACGATTGAGTTGTAGTTGCACTGTAGTTCTTTAACTACCGGTATTCATCTTTGCCGCTACCACGAGCTGCTGCAATCCTCTTTTTTTCAAATGCACTAGCCTTGCCTCGATCCCCATCGGGGGACCGCGATGTGAAATACATTTGAAAAAAAAGGGTTGCGTTTAGTGTTTACTTTCCTGCTGGCGCAGCTTCTATATGTCATACAGACACGGTATGAGTGGTTGGAGTTAACACACGCACACCCAGACTGCGATAGACAGACGGTCCCATCCAATCACCTGCCAAATAGCTTGAAAAAAGGGATGGCCTTCTTCAGCGGTTAGTCCTGAGCGGTTCCAGATTGAGGCGGTATGAGGAACTCTATATGCCACCATCTGGCGGAGTCGGGTTATGACAATACTGCCCTACAAACCCTATACCAAAGTGCAGTAACTATGTTTTTGGACACACTGACTTAGGGTCGATTCAAACTCCAAAAAGGAGACAAATGTATTTCCATTCAGCTCTGTCCAAAGTTGCAAACTACAATATGGCGTCATTCAGAGGTTCGGGGGGGGGGGGTCGTCACTCGACGTAAGTTTGGCGGTTCGGTGCTGTCGAAATGTCTTCTCATTCATTCAGCCCAGCTTCAAGTTCATATTTTTGGCAGTGAAGACAAGAAAACAAAAACGTTTTCATGCCAAGAAGAACCTCCAGTATTTACAAGCGACTTCGGTGCTAGCTGTTAAGAGAGTATGAATTGACTCTCCCCGATCTACAAGCTCACATGTGCTGCGTCGCGATCCTGTGGATCGGCTAATAAAAGAAAGAAAAAGACTAATGTTCTTGTATGGGGGACCCTGGCACAGCATACCCATGCACGTGTGTATGCATCATTTTGCAATACACACTTAAGTTGTGCACACATCATGCTCACCGTCCAGTTATATAACCTGTGTGGCCAGGCGTACGGTTTTCAGCTGTATTGAAACTAGGGTGACATGAACACAACGCACGCGTTTTATAGACAGACAGCTGAGACGGGGCCTCGGCGGCTGTTTTCAGAGAGGTGCTGATTCAATGTTAGCCATGCTGGCTGCAGACCATTTTGGTCACGGTTGGAGTGCGTCCACCTGCTTTGTGTTTACCACAAAGGAAGCATACATATACTGTAGGTCACAATAGGGCTGCACAGTCCACTGTTGTACAGTAGTATCACAGCTTTAGTTGCCAGTGCCACAGTGAAAGTTGTGGAAATAGCAGATCTACAAGCTCACAACGCACCGCATCGCGAGCTTGTAGATTGGCTATTTCCACTATCAATGTTCTTTTTTAAGTATAACATTTTCAAATATGTCAGTAATTTCTTTGTATATTTAAGTTATGTGTCATGATTGCCATGTGCAACTTCAAAGACTACAAGTCAAACAGAAATGCAATTGTCTACGACAAATACACAATTAAATCGTTAATCGCAATTATTTGATTTTGACATAATATTGGCAATTGTTAACATGCTTAATTATGTTTAAAACACCTGTAAAAAATTACCCCAACATGCAATAAAATATAATTTTCATCACTGCCATATAGAGTAATGATGCGGCCCTAGGCTGTAGCCTTTTGAGATGCAGATCTGTACTTGCTAACTCGTTTCCGGATACTTTAATGCTTGGTAGACATTTATTTCCACAATTTCTCACACCCCTCTTTTCCATAGCCTGGTTTCTCTTTCTTTCCACTGGTATTGCCTCTTTCTTCATTTCCTGCTGCCAGCGGTGTAAAGTAACTAACTACTGTACATTTACTCATGTACGGTATTTCAAACTTTCAGTACTTTCACTAGTAACCAGTGGTGTAAAGTAACTAAGTTCATTTACTTAAGTACTGTACTGAAGTACAGTTGTGAGCTATTTGTACTTTACTTGAGTATTTCCAGTTTTCAGTACTTTTACTTCTACTCCACTACATCTCGGATCCAAATATTGTACTTTTACTCCACTACATTTATTTGAAAACTTTAGTTACTAGTTACTTTGCAAGTATCTTACAATAAATGCGAGAAGTCTCTGCGTGCGTTTAAATTATAATATTATAAAACATACCTAATCCACTTTAGCCCCATTTTATACCCATGGCCATTTGAAAATAGCTGATCTACAAGCTCACAACGCGTCACGTCGCATCGCAACGCGTTGTGAGCTTGTAGATCTGCTATTTTCAAACTGTACTTATTGATGCCAATACGTTTATACTTCTACTCAAGTACATTTTGAATTCTGTACTTCTACTTGTAAGAGTATTTCTATATTGCATTATTGATACTTTTACTTAAGTAAAACAATTGAGTACTTTTTCCACCACTGCTAGTAACCTTAGTTACTAGTTACTACTACTTTTGATTATTATTATAAAACATACATTACCCACTTTAGCCCTACAGTATATACATTTTTGCTATTTGAAAATGGGCTATCTTATACAATTTATTATACATTTGAAAACTTGTGAGTGGCACATTTTGCATAATAAGTACTTTCTACTTCTACTTGGTTTTTAAGTATGTTTTGATACCAATACTTTTTTACTCGAGTATATTTTGAGGGCATGTTCACGCCACTTTTATTTGACCTATGAGGGCGGATTCTGCCCATGCATTTCAATGGGAATGGATCGGTTTGCTCCCAGGGGCGGCAGGGGTAGAGAAACCGTTATTAGAGCACGAAGGGTTCCCGAAGGGTTCCCAGTGAATCCCCTGAGTGAATGTCGAAGGGTCCTTGGGCAAGACTCTGAACCCCTAATTGCTCCCGGTGAGTAGGTTGGTGCATGGTTTCCTCCACCACCGGTGTATGAATGTGTGCGTGAATGGGTGAATGCACAATCTCTGTAAAGCGCTTTGGATAAAAGCGCTATATAAATGCACCATTTACCATTTGCAGTTTTCTGCTCCATTCCCATTGAAATGCATTGGCAGAACCCGCCCTCATAGGTAGAATAAAGGTGCGGTCGTGTGACTATGCCCTAGCAGAGTATTTCTACATTGCAGTATTGATACTTTTACTTAAGTAACAAATGTGAATACTTTTTCCATCACTGCCTCTTTCTTCATTTCCTGCTGCAGTGCATAGTGCATACTGTATGTATGTATGCCGCCCCCCCCTTTCTCATTTCATTTCTCCTACACTCTCCCTCCACGCCCCCTATACCCCTCTCTCTCTCTCCCTTCTAGGCCCCTTCCTCCTTTTTCTTTTCTGTTTAGGCTATAGGGGTTTATATAGACTTGTTAGTAGCAGGCAGACCCAAGTTAAGATTGCAGGCTTTCTACTGAGTTTTTGAACGTGTGTTTGGAAAGTCCATAAAAGAACGGAAAATTAGTTTGGTCATTTCCAAGAAAGTTGCCCTGAACAAAAAGTTCCTGGGATTCCACAAAAGTCTGGAAAAGAGTGTGGCAAAATAATGTCCTGGAAAAGAAAGTGTGGCAAAATATTGCTATTCATTCCAGAAAGGTGTTTCATTTATATTTAGTTTGTGACCAACCAACCATAATATTTGTTTGTGTCAGGACTCGGGAGCCATGGTGTCCAAACTACCATTCGAAATTATCAAGTTATATCCTTCTGTCTTTGTAGACGGACCAAATACTAAATCCCAAGGAATATACCAGTTTTATGATGGATGGTGTGCTTGAGGGTACAGCATGTTTTGTTTATGCATACCTATACTACCTAGTTCATACACTACTGTACATTATCCTGTGTTCATCGTTACAAGTTCCCATACAGTACAATCCAGTGTCCATTTTACATTATTAGTTTGGGATGAAGAGACGGTATGACAGCATGTGCCGTGCTGCACATGGTGTCTTTCACATGCATCCTCTGAGTTTCTCAGTTCCTCATTTTGCTCAGTGTACTCATTATGGTACCAAGTTAACTTCCTCTTCAGACTTGCTCGGTGTGACTCTCCGAGGCATTTGGCAGCGTGTAGGTGTCTTCCATGTGTCGAACTCTGTGCCAGGTTTCACATAACTTCAGTCTCGCTTTTTTCTTTGTCCTTTTTCTCTCTCTCTCTCTCTCCCTCTGTCTCCGTGGCTCTCTCTCACTCGCTCTCTTTCTCTCTCTCTGTCACACACACTCTCTCTCTCGACCTGACTCTTGCAGATAGGTCGAACAGGAAATGGTTCTGATAGCTTCCTGAGGAAATTACACCCACTTCCTGTCTGTGCGTCTCCCCATTTGCCCCACCCCACTCCTCCACTTCTTTCTTCTTCTTCTGCTCGGGCGCCTTTTTACGGGGCAGCCATCAGAGAAGGAGGACCCTAGAGACCCTCCCTCCCTCCTCCAGTTGCTGTTAATGGGGCCTTGCTCTGATGACAGACCCAGATAAACAACAGCATAAACATGGCATGATGCGGCCATTAGCTGCTGTGCTATTTTAGGAGCATGCGTTCACAGTGCAGTGGCATATAGAGGACAGGACATAGGCTATTGTGGCCCGGATGGAACCAGAGAACAGTGACCTATGCTTATACAATGGACGTCTGTGGGGCCAGGTGCACCTAGAACTTGAGAATGAATGTAGCTATTTGTTTTTTGTTTGTTTTTTAACATCCATGTTTTCAGAGGAGGCGTTGGTTTCTGTCCAGCACACAAACATAACACTTGATGCGTTCGAAATGACCACAGTGCAGACATGATTGTTCAATAATAAAACATAAAAAGATATTTAGGCTATGTTAAGGTGTGTGAACTAGTCTGGACTGGCTGCTCAACTTTAAAATGCTGTTTTGCAATGCTTTGGATCTGAGTTAATAAAACTTGATTAAGACCAACTGTGGTGCCAGTCAGCTGCCACCATTTGATAATCACAGAGTGGCGTTGGCACCGCCGATGGGATGTTCTGCATAGTTGGTCCTGGGCCCGGAACGGATTCCTCCACAATTAATTCCCACACGGCCTCTTTAAAGTTATCGTGATGTCATTCCAGGAACGTGATTGACAGGTGTGGGCCCCTCCCACTGCGGGCGGCATGGACGGCGACGACTTCGTCGGGGTGAGGTCACGTTCTGACTGCTCTGAATCCTGCTCTCTCATTGGTCGACGTGGCCGTCGCCTCGCAGCGGCCGATTATTTAAAAAAATGCTTTCACAATGGGTTTGGGGGCTTAAAACGCAGGGGTGGCGTAACAGTGACTTGGTTGGTATTTGTAGATGGCATGGCCTCTGACTGACCTGGTGGAAAGATGAAATGTCACAATGTGCCACGACTTTGTCTGAGGGTTTTACCTGAAGAGGAAGGAGAGTAGGGATGGGACGATAATCTTTTATCGTGATAAAAAACACTCACGATAATCGTATGGAGGAGATTTTAATTTATCGTGAAATCGTCCTCCGTCATGCACTGGCATCAAATCACCTTTTATTTGCCGAGCTGCACATCCGGTACCACTTAAACCCTCTATTGTTATAACGTACTTATAATATATGTACTTGATACCGTTTTTTTTCCCACTCTCTATCAAATGTCTTTGCCAAAAAATAGCCGCTCTACAAGCTCACAACACAACGCGTTGTGAGGTTGTAGATCTGCAATTTTTTGGCAAATATTCCGCCCTAGGATGATAATGGATGGTTTGATTATAGCGATAATATCGTAAATCGAGAGAGGGCCTACAGTATGTAACAGGTGGTGATGTTGAGCGCTGGTTTACAGTACGTGGCGCTAGTCAGCAGAGACAGGAATGTGGTTGTAGAGTCCAGTTGTCACTGAACACACACGTGCACACACATACCGGCTAGTTCCTGGCACTCGCAGTCTCGCATATTCGGGGCACACGCACACGCGCACACAGGCGTGCACACAAATACCACACAGACACACAAAGGCACATACGCTTGATAGCTATCATTAGATTGATGCCACCTGACACCTAGTTAGCAGTGGAATGTGATGTGGTGGGGTGGACAAGGGGGCTACAGCTGCCGACTCCCAGGAGCTGCTCTCTCTCTCTCCCTCCCTGCGCTTCTGGCCCTTCAGGCCTTGTTATAATAGTCGACCTCCTCTTATCTTCACACTAGAGCTAGCTATAGGCCTTGTTCTCAGCTAAAGTCATTTTTGTGACTTGCACCTTTCCTTCAAAACCACACTCAAAGAGGTTCGAACCAACGCCGAATGTCAGAACAGTGTTTCTCAAACTTTCACATTTCAAGGTCTCCCGTTAACTGTGGCAGTGTACAAATGGAACTAACGGGTCCATTTGGTTCCATTTGTACACTGTAGAGTTACAGACTTGTATGGGTCAATTTAGACCCTCCTAAAGGAGTCCCTGGAATCCACTTTGAGTTAGAAAGTGAAGTGAAGGTTTCAGCTACACAATTTAACCACAGTATGCTGGCAGACTGGTACACTACAATATTTAGTCACTTTTAGTCCGCATGCATGTTGACAAGACATGTAGGTGCATTGATATGAATTTAAAATAGCTGTCATTGATTGGCGTGATTCTTGGTTTAGCTAAATACGTGTTCATGACAATAAGCAGAGAGAAGATGAGTGCCGCACAAGGCTTATTTATTACTGCTATCCACTCTCTCTTGAACTGTGCCATATGCTGGAACACACCACTTGTCTGCGTTGCCAACTTCTGGGAAGGGGACGCTCCTAGTATATACACCCTCCCATCTAAGAACCACACTACAGTAACCTTGTACTGGAGCAGATCCCCTCCCCCTTATGTGGACATGGGCTGACCTCCATAATACAGGCCAACTTCCTTCTAAGAAACCACAATTAACTCAGCTCCTACTATAGGCCTGCCGGTTTAAGGCTCAGAGTATGAACGTGCATTGCTCTGAGAACAACCGAGACGGTACAGTAATTGGCTTCAGCATCTTCCATAATGAGGACACCACTATTTCCGTGTTCTGTCACTGCTCACTGGCTTAGCAGTGTGGAGGTTTAATGACAGCGCAAGACTAACTTACTGTCTTGTTTACCTGTATTTAACCAGGCACAATATTAAGAATACATTCTTACATACAGTGTACGGTACTGGGTGTGAGCGCTTGGGAAGTGCAAATAAATAAAAACGTATGAAGAAAACCATTAAAAACTAAACACATTTCACCTTTCCACCAGAAAACGTCATGGGGTCAGTGTGTCTACACAGCTAGTCGGTCACTATGGGCGTTATCATTGTAATGTTTCTGACATCAACTGAACGTTGTGGTTGCTGCTGTTCTTGATAAGGTACCGTTGGTTTGTTGGGAGGGTTGGTGGTGGTGAGGGGGCATGGCTGACAACTAACTGTGTGTGTGCGTGCGTGCGTGCGTGCGTGCGTGTGTGTGTGTGTGTGTGTGTGCATGCATGTGTGCGTCCAGATGTGCAATGCATGCATGGATACTGGCCCATGTGTGCCTGTTGTGTTAACCCCTCCCACACATGTAGTTCTAACACTGGCTTGTCTCAACTCCCAGGCAGCCCACTGGTGCTGGCTATGAATGAACACATTCTCTCTCTAGTCTAGTTATTCTCCCCGTGTCTTTCACTCGCACTCCATTCTCTCTCTTTTTTCCCGGCCGCCCCCTCCACCTTCCTTTCCCGTTACACGGTTTCACCTTGACCTCAGGGGTCTTGTTCAATTCTTACACCTCCTCCGGGGTCGACGCATACACTGTATTAAGGCTGTGATATACTGACTGTACTCTGTAAAGGTCTACACACACACACACGCACGCACACACACGCGCACACACACATGCGCGTGCGCGCGCACACACACTCTTCTGTTCTCCAATCACAAGGTGCTTTTTTCAGATATCACAATTGTACTGATAACACACGAACGCACACGCACACATCATGCAATTTATATGAGAACATTGTGTTTACTTACATTGATTTGCTTTCCGTTAAACTCTTGACACAATCTGTAACCACCACCAAGTTAACCAAAGTCTTATCTATATAACCTTATCCTAAAAATAACCATATGCCTGAAGTTGGCGAGGTCTGGATTGGCAGTGACCATGTCCAACTTCTGCAAGTGTTCTGTTCTTTTATGGAGAGTAAAAACACGTGCACAACAGTCTCACCCAGGTTTTTATATACATATATGACTAAATGCTACTGTGCATACGTTCTTAGTTATTCCTTGGCCTTGTGACACGCAACGGTGAGTGTTTTACATTGGGGTTGTGTGCGCGTGCATACATACACGTGTATGACTGTTTGGTGTTCCCTGGTGGCGGCTCAGTGTCTGTGGCTTTTTAAAAGGCAGAATACAAGGACTGCGTTGTTTGTGTGTCTATGTGTGTTTGGGGCACTTCTTGGCTCGCTCCTCTCCCACTTCCATCACTTCCAGCAGGCCTCCTGCACCTTGATTTCCCTGAAGCATGAACTTTTCTATTTCACAGAGAGACTTCAAAAGGGATGAGGGCGGCTTGAGCCCTGCGTATTTATGGCCTGGAATTTCTAAAACAAGCTGTCTATGGGAGAACCTTCCTGCAAGTGTGTGTTATTGAACCAAGTTTGAAATAGTTTTCTGGAAAACAATCCCCAGAGGCTAAATATGGCCCAAATCCCAAGAAAGCTCAGATCAGGGGGGAAAAAAGAGAAGAATAAACATTTTGCAATGCGGCACTCAGCGTTGGGCCATTTCCCCTGAGTGCAAATACTTATCTCCCCTCGCTCTCCAAGCTACGCTCCCCTGTGGCCTGAGGGTAGACAACTTAGAGCATTGAAACAACATCCCTTCCTTTAATGAATGTGTCCAAATTATTTCGTGAAACCAAAACCAATTCCGTCTCCATAATCACATTCCCAGTCATCTGATTGTTGCATTCAAGGGGATGGTGTTGGAAATGAGCCAATGTCTACCTACGTATGTAGATGAGATGTGTGTAGTTGAGCTGCATGGCTCATCACCTGTCACTTGGGCTGTCTGGTCGTGTGTTTCAGCCCAAGTGTGTATATGGTGTTCTGCTGGGGGAATGTGCAGCAAGAGTGACACTGGTTCAACCAACAAGATTTTGAATGCATAATCAAGAAAGAGAAAATATAATGTAGTTTCTATTGGTGAATATTCAAGTTCACATGCTTCTCCCTGGCTGCTGTTTGATGCCTCTCTACCGGGTCCAGCTCATAGGAATTGGACTTTACTACCACAGGACCAGTTGTCTGTGCTCAGACTGTTGGCTGTTTGGTTCTAACTCAGTGATAGCAGGTGTGTCTGTCTGTCTTACTCCAGGTCAACAGACTGGGTGGTGGTGGGACATTGTGATAGATTTCCTTTCTTCCTTCCTTTTTGCTCTTTGCTGTAGGTCGGATGTTTTGTTTTTGTTTGCTGCAGCTCTTTTTCTGTGGGAAATGTCTATACACGCTTATATGTGAAAGCTTATCTTCTCCTTTTCTTTCCTGTGCAGTGGGGTCATAGCTTTAACTCAGCCATGCCCATCATCGGGGCTGAGGATGAAGACTTTGAGAACGATGTGATGATAGAGGAGCAGTGTCCGGCCTTCAACAACATAGAGAAGCTGAAGGGACGGCCCACCCACCTGCTGGTCTTCCTGCAGCATGTCATGCTGCAGTTTGACTGCTCTCCCCTGGTGAGAAGAACTACCACTCCCACAATGCAATGCAACTCACAGTTTAACCTCTTTAACCCTGGTTGGTGTCATTGGAGGCAAACAAAATAATACATACAAATATATCGTCGTTGTCGGGTGGAAACCTTGTATGTCGCCGTTCGTTTTGTATTTATCATTTTAAAAAATATTTAAACTAGTGAAAACAGCCGATCGGCGTTGTGTGCTTGTAGATCTGCTATTTTCACTAGTCTTGTATGATGAAGCAGTGCTTTACTTCACGAAAAAACGTACACATTAGAAACTTGGAGATTTCTTCCTGACAGTGACGATATTTTGAATTATTTTCTTTTTCCTTTTCTTTTTTTTAAATGTCAGATCTGCCTTTTTTTAATCATTTACGTGGTTACGTGTGCGAGGGAGGTTGTGTGTCTGTGTTTGTTTGTACTTAATGTCCAGTTGTGATATAAAGCATGCTCTCTCCCTCTATTCTGCATGCAGCCACAGTGACCCGCCCAGGTACTGTTACTATCCCTCCACAGCAGCAAACCCCCCCCCCCCCCCCCCCCGCCACACACACACACCCCCAACCCATTTCCCCTCTCCCCTTGTGAGTGTTCACGTAGAGGCTTGACGTCCATCACCATGTTAGTAAACAGCCCGATGAAGGCAAACAGCAGAAACTGTAATAACAAGCCAAACCAAAAAAAAAGGCGTAAAAGTAATCCTGCTGTCCCGTCATACGTATTGCTGGTGGAGATGTGGACATTTTTATTTTGTTGAAATGGAAACTCATGTCCTCTACTTCTATCTTTAAAAGCACACCAAAAACTAGTTCCTGCTGTTTGTCTTTGAAGGACAGTGTATTTCTGATATTGTTTCGTGTCTGTGAATAGCCTATATCGATTCGGTATGGTTCCAGTGTCGAGCATTGTTAGTATTGTGGTTGGATTAGGCCTTTTGCCCATATTGCCATCCTCACCTTTTGATGTGTGTCCATTGTCTTACCAAAAAAAACATTGTTTTTTTTGTCCTCTGTCTAACTTGATTATTGACATTTGAAATGGTTCAATTAAAAGGTTAAATTCATGCTTCAACAACCTCACCAGGCTTCTTCATCCTCATTCATTTCTCTGGCAGTCATTGTTTCTTGTATCTGTTCTCTCTCTCGCTCTCTGTCTCTCTCTCTTTCTCACACTCAGCTGTGTTACCTCCATGCTGAGCTCTTCAAGACTCACAATTCCAAAGAGACCAAGAAGTACTTTGTGGAGTTCTACAACACCTTCCTGGACAAGGGTGCAGTAAGTACACGCAACAGAGGCAGGAAGCTCACTATTGTATCGCGCCACAAGCTCTCCTAAATTGGTGAACTGTGCAAAATGTTCAAAGTCACTTTATTCTGTATTCATCACCAACCTACAGCAGTTCCTGCACTTGTAGGGAGATCCTGTATGAAGACTGTACTCACACAATTACGTTTACTGTTTCACCCAACAGATGGACTAGTGACTCGTCGGATGGCTCTGATGAGCACAATTTTGACACACAGACCCGTAGAGAGTTGAATCAGTTACACAGGGTTCCCACGGTCATGAAATTCCTGGAAATATTTTGAAATTATAAAACTATTTTTCCAGAACTGGAAAAGTTTTGGAATTTATCAAGGGTCCTGGAAGGTCCTGAAAGAAATAGCTATGCATTGTCTTTGGTTATTGATTTTGTTAATACCTCTGAAATTACAAATTAAACATGGGCCAAATTGTCAAATATTAGATGCAGAAATTGTGAAAATAGCCGATCTACATGCTCACAACGCCTCGCAACGCGAGGCGTTGTGAGCATGTAGATCGGCTACATGTAGATCGAGCATGTAGATCGGCTACATGTAGATCTGCTACTTTCGCAATAGAACCGCGTTATACAAAATTCCTCAACTCCTTAGTGCTCGTCAGAGTGCCGGGTCCCCAGTTAAAACATGAATATTTCGGGGGTCACAGCCTGAAAAGGTTGAGAACCACTGCTGGCATACACTACCTGTCTTTGGGCATTGCGCATCGGAGTAAGTGACCTGTTATTGAGCTGAATTATTGTTATATAGTCCTGGAAATTGGGTTAAATATTCTGGAAAAGTTTTGGAAAGGGTTTGGAAATTAATTGGTAAAAATGTGTGGGAACCCTGGTTACATTCCGATGACCAGATGGCCTCTCTATCCACTGAACAACGGCTGCCCTAAGTAGACCAGTACTAGAGTAGATAGGATGTCTTCCTGCCATCCTAGTTATTTGGTGTTTTCTTAGGAGTTCTATTTACTTTTCCCGCTTAGCCTGTTGTTTGTTGACTAGGGTTCGTGCTGCTGCTACCACTGATCTTTACGCCTTTATAAGAGCATCTTTTACAATGGCCAAGTTGTTCATTGTAATTGCTTTACCGATCCACATTTTGTAGCACAATGGGCCAATTCCTGCTATCATAGCTTAAGATTAGGGCTGTTCAACATAAACAATTCGTACTTGGACACTTATTTTGATAAGCAGCCATTATATAGCCATTTTATGAAATACAATATATTATTAGCTTTTTGTTTTACCTGTGAATTTCTACCTTTTTTAGATTTTGAGACACTTTAATTTGCTGTACAATAGTAGATTGTAGGGTAATAAATCCCAATGATGGGCTTCCCAGTTCCACTGTTACCCAATCTCTCTGTGTGTATTGTATTGCCACACTCCCAGGGGTGTCGCACCAAATTCTGGGCCCTGGGTACAAGGATTCCCTGCGGGCCCCCCGTGAATATTCTTCGTAGGGGGAGGGGATTTAACCCATTTAGACTGGGAATGCATTATTGTCTCCACCAGCCGAAGGCTTGGGGGAGAGTATGTTTTCCCCTCCGTCCGTCCGTGTGTCCGTCCGTCCGTGTGTCCGTCCGTCCGTGCGTCCGTCCGTGCGTCCTCGCAGTTTGTGTGCAGCTAATCACAGTCACCGTTAGCCCGGTCGCTGCCAAAGTGAGCACACACATTCCCTGGATGCCAATCTAGAACCTCTGCCCTAAATGTTTCAAATGGGCTTTTTCTAGCGCCACCTAGTGGCCGATGTTTGCAAGACACATTTCTGTGCACTACTCTTACAGATTTTGTCCAAAAATCCTACAAATCGGTAGGCAGTATCTCGACAGTCATGTGATCGACACGGATCTGTCCGATTTTGCATATTCCATCCTGATTGGCTAAGATTGGCTTCCAAAGTTTGTAGGATTGAGCCGTTTTGAACAAAATGCCTCAAATCCCAAACTTAAAGTGCAATTATCATGAAATCGCGCACATACGTTCCCACTAGGCCGAGGAAGAAATGCCACTTAATTTTTTTTAAATCAGCCTCATGGTGGCGCTATAACAGGCCGATTTGTGGTTTTACCTATAACTCCACCGATCAGTTTCAAACTTTGTAAGCGCACTCCCTAGAGGCTAAGGATAAACCTTTGCCCTGCATTTTTCACATCAGCCTTTTATAGCGCCACCTTTGGGCCGACTTATGTAAAACACATTTTTGGATATTACTCCTTGAGATTTTATGCAAAAATCACGCAAATCGGTACACAGTATCTCTATAGTCATGTGATCAAGTCCGATCCGTCTGATATTTCATATTCCATCCTGATTGGCTAATATTAGCTTCCAAAGTTTGCAGGATTGCTCCGTTTTTGAACAAAATGCTTCAAATCATCAACGCAGCTTGCGATTACTGTGAAATTTGCCACAGAAATTCCCACTAGGTCAAGGAACAAATGCTACCTTTTTTCACATTGGCCTGTTATAGCGCCACCAGCAGGTAGACTTTAGCAAAACACATTTTTGGAACACAATGCTTCAAATCATGCATGCAGCGTCCGATTTCCATGAAAGATCTATGGTGAAGAACATATGCCACCCTTTTTACATTGGCCTATTTTACAGTAGCACCACCAGGACACACGGCCTGGTGGAGACCTGTGCTCGGAAGAGCACTGCTTCTAGTTATGCATTATTTTGTGCTTTAACTATTGAAAAATAGCAGATACAGTATACACAGTGCGGCACCGAGTGCCGCGCTGCGAGCTTGTAGATCTGCTATTTTTTAAAAATCGTGAACATTTGTGCAAGTCTTTCAATATTTCAAATCCTTCTAAGGTTTTTTGAAAAAACCTATGTTTCTATGTCAGTGGTGCTCAAAACCTTTCATGTGAAGGACCCCCAAAACGATACATTTAAAAAAATACACATATTCAAAGATTTGCACACATTTTCACGACATTTCAAAAATAGCAGATTTATAAGCTCGTAGTGCGGCACTCGGTGCCGCGCTATGAGCTATTTTTCAATAGCTAAAGTATAAAATAATTAAGGCCCCTCCACCTTGGGCCCTAGTAACTCAGTCCCCCCCCCCCTTGTGACGCCCCTGCACACTCCTGAATTTGAGGGAGGCGTGTCTGCTCTCTGTTCTTGACTTGTTTAATCTTTTGGCTGTGTACATGGAGGCCAAAAAATCCCATATTGCAGCCTTTGTGATATACAGTAGATTTCTGATTTTTTTGTTTTGCAATATCGTTATGGATTGGATTCAATATATATTGTTTTAGCTCTAGTTCTATGGGCCAAAGGCTCAGATAGTGGGGGAGAGGCAGTTAAGATTTCTCAAAGGGTTTTGAGTAAAATGGTGACGTCCCTCTTGGTATTTTAATTTCACTACAATTAATTTTCACTTAAAAGCACAATGTGTCAACCGTTTATTTTTTCAGTTTTCGCCACCTAGTGGCGGAAAAGATTTACCTCTGGGAACTCAGATTGACCGTTTATTAACAGTCTACATGCAAACTTGGTACAAAAAAAAGTACAAATATCAGACACTACTTTTGTATTTTAATTTCGCTACACTTAAACCACACTGTACTAAAGTACAAATGTCGGACGTTTATTATGAACAGGCTACTCTTAAACTTTTTGTAACATATGTCGTTTTTAGCTAAATTAAAATGCCAAGCAGTGTTTAATTTCTTATCTTATTTCTCATGAGTGACACCGCGTGCTACTGCGTCCTAAGCCATTTTACTCCAACCAGTTTAAAGAACTCTGAAGTTTAGAGAACTCTGATGTGCACTCGTGGGGGGGGGGGGGGGGGGTGGATCCACTGTGTGTAAACAGCTTGTGTGTGTGTGTGTGCGTACACTTGGATGTCGATGTGTTTGCGAAGTCATTCGCCCCGACCGCTGGCTGTTTGTCTGCCCTCCCTGTTTGTTCTCGCTTTGTGTTCAGTTCATCTCTTTACCGCTGTTGTCCTCGCTCCTGGATCTCTCTCCGTCTTTCACTTTCCCATCAGTCTGCTGTCTGCACACCTGCCCTAAGTCAACTCCCCAGGTTGTCTGTCTCTTAAGACAACTTGTGTTGTGTGCTCCCTTCACCCCGTCTATCAACCCCTCTCTGTCAGACCTCACCACTTCCTGTCGGGATCGTGGGAAAGCCCTTAAGTGCACGAATCATCCTCTCGGCAGTCGTCCCTTTTGTCTTTTTCTCTATTGCTTTAGTTCTGCACATCCTTTGACTCACCGGAAGAACTTGCGGTATAGGTGTTCTTTGGAACTGCGTGAGGTCTAAAAGGTTTTCTAATTTCCGTTTTAGTTTGAGGTTTTTACTTTTCTCGCTCTCTCTCTCCCCCTCCTTATCAGTTGAGTGTTTTTTCCTTGTGTTGAAGTGACCCCTGGTGGGGATGTGCAGCCACTGCATCTGTTGAGTCCACAGTGAGCCAGTTGATAACTGTGGTTTAATACAAATGTTTTACTTCTCTGTTTGTGACTTTCACAGGTCCTCAGGGTGACTGTGCCAGCTAATACACTGTCTGAACTCGGTAAGCTGCTCACTCTCAATTGCATTTGTTTTCTTTCTTTCTCAGTTTATGCACAAAATCAGCAAAAATTTACAAAATCAGCAAAAGGATGGCAAAAGGACAGAGAACGAAATTTGTCATTTGTTTTTCGCATGTGCTTGCTATTCAAACTAGTTTTTCTCCTTTATCCCATTGTCCACTGTCCACCTGTTCTCTTGCCATCGACCTCTCCCTCCCTTTCGCCTCCCAGAAAGGACTCGTGCAGACCTCAGTGAGGAGCAGCAGAAGCAATATGCTCTGGAGATCCAGGAGCAGCAGGTCGCTGAAGTGGCCAAGCAGCTTGAAGACTTCAGGTGAGGCACAGGGGCAAATATAATTCATGCGTTAAAGGTAGACCTGTACCTACAGAAAAAAATGATGTTTAGGGACCTCTACAATTTATTTTCTAACCAGCATATCCAGTTGGCAGATTTGTTGCAATGGGTGGCAAACTGCAGCCAGGATTTCCACACATTGTTTTCTGCTGTGTTGCTGTTCGATGTGTACAGTACACGGTATCATTTATTGAGGTATTCAGAGGACACGGTACATTTCTGACTATGTGCCATCATCAAGAGACTGTCCGTCTTTGCCTGACAACCAAATCTCATGTATGATACGACAGTGTGGCATTACAGGACATCGTCATTAAAATCGTTACTTCGGAAAACACCAGTGGTATCAACATGACAATGCACAATTTGTGCTGTGCAAAAAGTACTTGTCTGGATGGAAGAAAGCACCGTTGTGTATGCGAGAGAGAGAGACCAAGACCCATAGTGTGTGTATGTGTGTGTCATGCTGTTGGTATATGTCTGCATTAGCCTACTCCTATTGTAACCGCTATGCCCTCAGCACAGGACACCCTTTTACTACTAGTCTTTATTTGATCATTTGGTGCTATTTAGCCTACTTTACTAGTATGTTCAATAGTTTAGTTGTCTTTTGCAAATAAATCTGTCAGATTCTGGATTTTGTTTCAGATACATTATCAGCATGCGTGAATATAATCCTAAATAGCTATAATATCAAACACAAGTTTAACACAGCAATAAAATGACACATTTTATTAGGACCCATTAAGTCTCCCTGGGACCCGCTCAACTGACCACCCATGGCTCCCGGGACCCACGGCATTGAAAACCTAACATCACTGCCGGTGGTGACCTTCAAGGCCACAGCACCCCATTACCTGCAGGATAGGATACAGTCCTACTCCCCTTCCCACATCTATGATCAGCAATCTTACTATAGGTGGCCTATCCCAACCGTCCCTACGACGACCTAGCTAATGGTCCTGGATATTTCTCCATCCTGACATCTTCAATCAATGGTTCTCCGAGTGGGCCCGATAGTGTGTACATTGGAAAATGGTAAATGATACATTTATATAGCGCCTTTTATTCAAAGCACTTCACAATGTGGATTACATTCACTCATTCACACCAATGGTTTCGGTGTCTTGCTCAAAGACACTTTGACACTAACCCAGGGGAAGCCTCAAACCTTCCAATTCCCAAGTGGCTCTCAATTTGTGAGGGTGTGGATCTGTGGAGCCTCTGTTAAGTAATGTTTTCTTTTTAATCATATTACTGGTAGGGGGCAGTTAATTAAAGCACCACTTCACCTCTGGGACAAACAGATCTTATTTTATTGTTGTTTGGGACACGATCAACACAATCCTGAGTTATTTTTTGTGTTCAATCTGTGTTTTTAGACATTTTAGTATTTCAGCATGTAACAACTGGTCATATGATGCACACTGGATTGTGTTGATCGTGTCCCAAACAACAATAAAATAAGATCTGGTTGTCCCAGAGGTGAAGTGGTCCTAATGATTTCATAATTGATTCATCTTTTTCCCATCAATCAGTGACTTAATTAGACCAAAAAATTAGGTCATACAATTATGGTCAATGTCCAATGATGTACCTGAAACCAAATATTTTGAAATTGTTTAATATACCAAGCACTCAAAAAACACTTTGTTTTCATTTTATAATAAAGAGAACTTTTTTGTAATTTCTTACATGATACAGGAAACATGATATGGTCCATGCACTAACTGGCTGCACCACCAGTCAATCACTATTAAATTACTAACATTTAATTTTAATTACTTTCTTTTGATCGACTGTAATCAATAATTAGATTCATTGTTACAACCCTTGTGGGAAATCCAAGGGAAGTTTTGCTTTCTTGACACAGTTGTAAGGCTGGGAGGAAGATGGTGTAGGTGAGGAGGTAGTTCTGAAAGGCTCTGATGAGAATCAATCCTCAGCCTCTTAGATGTACTGTATGCGTATATAACAGAACTCTAACCAATACACAAGAATAGTAGAGCGCTTTCCAACAGTTCTTTATGCTATGCATCAGCTTGCTCTCACTGATAAAAACTAAAAACAAAAATGTATACATTACTATGGTCTCAATAACTTTGAAATCGTTATCAAGGTAGCCAAACCTTATTGGGTATATATGTCATAGTATATAAGAGAAACAGCAGATTCGAGACGCGGAGCACTCGTGTTGCGGCACGGGGCGGAGCAAGCGGTCGCCAATACAACGTACTCCAGGCGGTGCGCCGCTCTATTGTCCACGACACTGCGAGCGGCTACCGAAGCCCCCCTGTATCCACGAAGCCCAAACGAGTTACGAGGCCCCCCTGGGTCCACGAAGCCCCAAGCGGCGCGAAGGCCAGCGGACCTTGGTCCTGCTCTTCGCCCCCGAGCGCCGCAGGCGCGAGTGGCCGCGAAGAGCGGGCCAGGGCCGCGCGGCCGGCGGAGCGCCGCGCGAGTTACGAAGCCGTGGTGAATGCAATCGTTATATTTATGCCCAGGCCGTAAGGCCTGGGCAAGCGCACGTTAAACGCCCTGTCCAAGTGACTACAATGGAGCTAATGGCTAGGCTAGGCTAGGCTAGGCTAGGCTAGGCTAGGCTAGGCTAGGCTAGGCTAGTAAATAAAGAGTAAACACTTCCGGTCTGCGGCGAGTTCAAAGCGTGACGTAACTCTCTTATCCAGTGGCTGACGTCGCCATCTGGTGGTGATTAGTGTGTGGTGAACGTCAAAACGAGTGCTCCTTGACAACTTTTACTGGTTTCTTGAACATACTGTAACATATACATTTAAACCACTCATGTCATGTCACAGATTCAGGCATGTAAAGGCTAAATGAATAAATGATAAGAAAATACATGGTTTGGTTAAATATTCTTGGCAGTGAATGAGTCAACTCTGTCTAAGGATGGGATGATAAGCGATATTATCGTTTATCGTCGTGATAAAAGAACACTCACAATAATTGTATCGTGGAGTTTTAATTTATTGTGATATCGTCCTCAGTCATGCACTTGGAGCAATTGAATTCATCTTTTATTTGCAGAGCTCCAAAAAAATAGCCGATCAACAAGCTCACAACGTGTTGCGACACGTTGTGAGCTTGTAGATCTGCTATTTTTTGGCAAATGTTCCGCCCCAGGATAATGGATGTTTGTGGATATTTTGATTATCGCGATAATTTCGCAAATCACAATTTCTTTGGTCACCATAATCGTGATATGAAATGTTCATATCGTCCCATCCCTAACTGTGTCCCGTGCAGGCAGAAGAGGAAGATGGGGATGACCCCCAACGAGGCAGAGCTGCTAGAGGTGGAGACCCACCACCACACCGACCGCATCCCTGTGGAGATGAAGGAGAAGGCTGTTGCAGAGAACCTTCTGGACAAGATGAACGAGTCACAGTGAGCTTTTTATTATTATTACGGTATTACACTCTTATCCACTTACAAAGAACAAACTGGTGCTAGGCCACAACAAATAAAGGGGAAACAACAAATACAAAATATATTTAAAAAAATATAATGATAACAAAAATGCAGGCATAGCGCCAAATAATGCAAACATAATGAATCACAAATGCTCTCTGTGTGGCCTTGCTCGGGTGTGGCCCAGGTGGAAGAAGAGGAAGACTTGTGGAAGGGCAGGTCTTTTATACTGTGGGATTGGAGACTGTGGGATTGGAGACATTGGCCAGATGTATCCCCTGCCCCTTACCTTCCGGGACACACAAGCAGCGTTGGGGATTGAGCTAGGGCTAGGTCACTCTTGAGTTTTGACAGCCAGTGTCTTTAGAGTGTCTTGTTATTAGAACGATAACAGCCACAAGTCTGTGGCTAATGGAAAGAGTCACTATAGGGATAACCTCACACCACATGCTATTGATAATATAGTAATAAACCTTATTTATTAAGCTCTCATCAAAACCAAAAACATCCAACACCATTTGTTGGATGGTGTTATCCAAAAGCGCCAGGAGTGCATAATTTAATTTGGATATAACCTAATGTGCACAGTACAGAATAATCAAAGGAAGGACCATGCACAGTGAAGATATTTTACAACGTCTAATTAAATTCTTCATTGTCTTCACATAAAGGCAGATGAAGGCCGAAGGGGCCATGAGCAATTTTTCCGTAATTAAATTGTCTCAGACATTTGCGAAATGTCCTGGGTGTTGAGTGCAATCCTGTTGTTTTGCAGTGAACCGCGAGCACAGGCATTTTATGCAGGGGTGTTCACAGTGGGCATCAAGCCCAAAACCCTGAGCTGTAAAAAAAACATGAGAGATACTTCTATTAGAAAAGTTTTACAGAGCAATTGCTTGCAATCCCTGCCGAGCAATTTCATGAAACATTGATTGGGGAGGGAAAGGGAATGGATGTGCATTCAATGAACTTTCTGACAAGGAATATTTTAAGTATTCAGGTCCACTCTGAAGTCGGCCTAAAAAACGACCCATGAAGTAAGAGGCACTATGGTTAAATAAACCCCTGTGGACCATGGAGTTGAGTGCAGCCCTGCATGCAACCTGCATACTTTAACCCCACACAGAGACACACAGAGGAGCAGGTGAAGACAATCATGGGGACGAGAGTTTAATGAGGACAGGAAAGGAATAATATGTGGTTTAGTGATAGAAAGAAGGGGGAGCAAGGAAAGGGAAGGAAGAAAAGGGAGGGGGAGAAAGAAGATGGAGTCAGCCGTGCCACGCTGGCAGGAAGGCTCTCCCATGGCACCATGCCAACTGGAGAGGGGGGGGGGGGGGGGGGGCGTGGGTCGACAGCCACAGCACAGTAACCAGGTGTAGCTGCCCACAAAGTCTGCAACATAGAGATGGGGCAGAGTTGATCCATCCTTGACCCATTGTTCAGATATAATGTGTTTGACTTTGCAACGAGTGAGTCCGACAGAGTTGGAGATGAGGCCAGACTGAGAGAGAAGTCACGACTGTCAGACTTCCATCTCCTCCGGGGAGACGAATGCAAGGATAGAGAGGGCAAAGAACGAAAATGAAAGAAGTAAAAACCTGTGCATGACGACGACTAGAAGAGTCCTTGCATTGATGCAGCCACTTAAGTAGGCTTCAAATGCCCGCCAAGCAGACTGTGTCACCACACTTGAAAGCTAGTTTTAGACTCAATCAGACACTATTGCATGACACTACTGCCTCTCTATATCTCCCACTCACAAAAAGACTATTCAGTTTCACTCCATTCACGCATGCAAACAATCGTCTTTCTATTCCCTGGACTCCGTCTCTCTCCCACACTCTTATCATGCACCCCATCACCCTGCCCCCTCTTGCACTGCCTCAACCACAACAAGGTGACCTCACCCCGTCTGTTTCTCATTGGCCCCATGTCATCCGCTCAGTCATTTCTCAGACTCCCTGATTGGTTGTTCCAGGGAAATCCCGGGGAAACCCCTCCCACCCTTTTTTATCTTCATAGCAAAACACAAGTATCCTATTTCCACAGTCTTGCCTGACCATTGCATCAGACAAAAACATAGTTAAATACTCATTTCCGCCACGCTGGAGCTTTGTTTAACTTTGGATACATCCTGCAGACACTACCAGCAAGACCGAGAGCTCCTGTTTGCAGAAAACTTTAAGAGACAAAGTTTTGAACAGCAAGATTAGATAGCCTGTTGCAGAGAACAACCCATTTATTTTTACTGCTGCAGTTTTAATTATTTGTATTTTGTCAGTGCAGTTAGGGGTACATGCTTTCATGCATCTCTTGTTTTTTTAGCTTTTTCTTTTTTTGTAGCTTTTGTTTTTAATCTCAGAATATGTTCAAGAGCCTCTGCTCTGAACACAACACAACTGCAGTCAAATTTGAGTTGGATCAGGAAAAGCTTAGTCACTTCAGGTTCCACCGACCCAAAACACAGTTAGGAATCAGCCGAGAAAAGAAAAATGCTACTTAAAAGGAAAAGGTGAGTGCTTGGTGCTGCAGGATGAGGCAGTATGCTCTGTCTGACTCTCACTCACACCCTTCTCTAATGCACAGTACACCTATGTCTTTTTTGCTTCCAGATCCAACATCGTCTCAGACGAGGAAAAATGGTGAGTTGCGTTTAAAAATGAAATTAATAATACTTAATAAAACATCTTAGTAAAAAGGGGTGCGTAGCTTTGAACAGCTGTGCATGTGTGTTGTGGACGGCACCTGAATATGCCGGCACTGCTGAGTTCAGTACATCTCTATTTGGCTGTGGTCAAAACACATGTGTTGACCATGCTGACTGCAGAACTACACTACATAGTATATTGTGCTCCTTGAAAGTATACTTTAGATGTGTTTTTTAATGTTACGATCATTAGTATTTTTCAAAATGTTTCACATTTGTTTCGATTGTTAAAATAAATGGGTACATCCACCCAGAAGTCAAAATATGACATCTCTAATCTTGTTGTGAACTTGTATCTGCTATTTTTGCTACTTGTGGTACGACAAACTCATGTATAGGACTTCAGTAGTTAAAGAGTATAGTGGAACTGGTGCAAAAAGTATGTACATACACTTTGGCCTTTGAACATTGATCTGTTGTACAGTAAACAGGAATTCCAATTTGTCTTGCATGGCCTTTGATCACGTGGTAACTTCTCAGAAATACAGTTCACATATTTGGCTGCAACTCTTCACTTCACTTGGTATCTTTTTTTCTGAGATAAACTTTTTCTGTTTCTACTCCACTCTGCCCTTCCTCCCTTTCCCTGCACTCCCTCATCCTTTCTCTGAGCAACTCCTTTCTCCTCTTTATCCCACGCTTCACTCCATTTGTCCTCCTCCTCTTCTCTCCTCCACCACTCTCGTAGCTGCTCCTCCTTCTGTCGTCAGCTTTCCACCTGCCCAGTGCCCACCCATTCGTGCTTTCTCTCCTTCCTCCTCTTATCCTTCCATCCATCCTCACATTTCACCCCACCCAACCCAACCCACTCTCCTCTCTACATCTGTCTCTCCCCCTGTCTCTCTCTTGCTGTCAATTGTGCATCATGTACAGTAGTAGATTCAAACAGTGATTCTCAAGTTGTTTAGGTGCTCTAGTACAATACATCATGAACAATGTTCATAAACATGGATGAAGGTACTTTTTACTGTTTAATTTAGTTTATTTAGGATTCCCAGTCGCTGCTACTTGCAAATGGCAAACAGCTACTCTTCTGGGGTCCACATAGAATATGTTAAAACCAGTTGAGTGTACACCAACAGGTGCAGTGACCTTGAACTAGAGCTGGGCTATATGGACAAAGTGAAATACTTGGTAAAAATACTTTTGACCAAATGCCTCGATAATGTGGCAATAGTATATTTTGATAATGGCAATTTATGTTTTCTGAAAATGTTCAGGAAATAGTGAAAAAAGCAGGTCTACAAGCTTACAACACATTGTGATGTGATGCTTGTCGATTGCAGTGATATTGTCTGGCTAACGAAGGTTAATGTTCACTAATCTTTGAAAGCATAAAATAGGGCATAAGTGATTAGAACCAGGATAAAAAAAAAACACAAGCATATCACAATATTACGATATCCAAAATCCCAGACAATATCAAGTTCCATATCACAATATCAATATAATATTGATATATTGCCCACCCCTAACATGAACTCTATTGTGATTTCTAGATTTGGGTTTGTAACCATATGTCTCCTTTTTTCTCTCTTTCTTAATCCCCATCCTGTAGTCAAACCATCTTTGGAGCAGTGGTCTTCTACATGAAGCATGTCGGAGTGAAGACCAGGGCGGTTGACAGTAAGAAGTCCAGGGGGGGCTTTTTCAGGAGACCAATGAAGGTAAGGCCATAGTTGCAAAAGCTACTGGTTGAAGTTTACACAAACAAGTTAAGAATCAGTCATTTACATAATAGATAAAAGACATTTAGAATTAGTTTGGTGTCGTCTATAAAGGATGTATTTAAGAAGACGCTATGGAGACAATGGTTCTGTGCCCTTTCCTTCAGTTCACAAATGATAAAGCTATACTTCTTTTTTATTTTTATTGTCAAATCGCCTGATGCATTTTAGCTGGTCTTCATGCCATCGGCACCCCTGGGGTCTTCCCGTTTCCTGTCACTCTCCACTATAGGGCATAGCAGTGAAAGAATCTTCACATAATCAAATGTTTTGTGGTCATGATTCACCAGGAGCCTGGATGGCTTGATTCTAGGCTTAAAATAATTGAAATAATTATTTTTGGAAATCTCTTTGGGGAAAAATGTATGGGCTTTGGATCGGTGGTACCTCAAAATGGCCGAGACCGCCATTTATCCCAATAAAGTACATTTCACCCTCTCATCTTCTTGTCTCCTGCTCTCTTCTCTTTCAACTTCCTCTTCCTCTCCTCCTTCCTGTTCTCAGAGTAAGAAGGAAGAGCCCAAGCCAAAGCAAACCAGAACGGGATTACTCCCCAGCTGGATGACTCCTACCGGTATGTATCTGCTGCTGTCAATCATACTGTAGGTGTTGGCCCACGCCCCTTTAGGTTACAGCATGATACACAGTAGGGAATATATATATATATATATATATTAATTAGTTCCAATCATGATAAAAACACAGCATTAAAGGACAACTTTAGTTTTTTACAACAAGGGTTAATATTTTAGATTGTAATTAAAGAATATAAAAGATGAGTGTTAAAATTATTTCATTTACTTCTTTCTATTGTTTTAGAGATTCTTATTTCAGTGGTTGGGGGCATGCGTACAAGTGGCTAAATATGTAATTTTACACAGAATAAGCCCATTCCCAAGATACAACGCAACCTTTCATGGTTGGATGTGACTTATGGGGGCTAGAAGTGTTACTGTAAATAGCAATAAAGAAACTGCTGGCTTATTGTGTTTAAAAAGACATATTTAGCCACTTGTACGCATGCCCGCCCCACATTTTAGCACGGTAAACACGATAAAACAATAGAACGAAGCAAATGAAAACATTTTAACACTCACTTTTTCTTTTTTCTAATTACAATCTAAAATATGAACCCTTGTTGTAAAATAACTAAAGTTGTCCTTTAAGTTATTGCTTTGTATAAATAAATAACTTTAAAGCCCAAGTGTAATAAACAACCAACCACAAATCAACAATAATGATGAGTTGCAAAGATACACATTCATTTGACTGCAGGCTATAAAAAGAAAAGCTCTTTAGTCTTTACTCTTTATTATTCTCATTCAAATTGTGTTTTATCCTTTACAACTACTATTTATTTACTGAAATGGATATTACACTTTGGTATTATTATTATTATTAATAATATGATCATAAATTGAATTTGTGATAAAGAATCTCTTCTGTCCTGCCCTTCTCCTCTTTCAGCTGAAGTCAAAGTTAAAACAGAAGCTGAAGGTACCAGCCGTCCATCCGTCCATCCCTCCCAATCTGTAGAATGGTCCCATCCTTACTAATCCACCCATATGCATGTCTGCATGTATCAAATCATGTTGGGAGGGGAGACCTGTGTGGGGTTTTTTAATTTGGTTTTCACCTCTAGGTTTAGATGTTGTCTTGAATCACTGGTGTTGGAACAAACAATTATACACTTACCTGCATGGCAACTTCATCCTCAGAGTTGTGGAAGTTCCTTTTGCACCCAAAACTAACCCTCTCTTCACAGTAAATCCTGTCTGTCCATCTGTCTGTGTTGTGACCCTTTGTGTGCCTTTTCCCCTGAAGTACCTATGGGTCAACACTACTATATCTGCATATATGTTTTTGTGTATTCTGCTTAATTCCTGTTTCTCTTCTGCTCCATGCTCACTCCCCTCTAGCGGACAAGGAGAAGTTCATCCAGGAGCGCAAGGGGCCGGTGTCTTCCAAAGGCTCTCTAATCGACCCCGCTGCGCCCTCCTCCTTCTCCAGCAGGAAGTCGGGCACTAGTGGCTGCTCTGCTTTGCTAATGGGGTCAGAGCTAAGCGAGGGGTCAGGGGTCAACATGGCCACAGCCATCAGCCCGGAGTGCATCACCAGTGATGGTGAGGCTGGAGATCATATAGTTATATAGTATAGGAGTGCATCACCAGTGATGGTTTGGCTGGAGATCATATAGTTATATAGTATAGGAGTGCATCACCAGTGATGGTGAGGCAGGAGATCATATAGTTATATAGTATAGGAGTGCATCACCAGTGATGGTGAGGCTGGAGATCATATAGTTATATAGTATAGGAGTGCATCACCAGTGATGCTGAGGCTGGAGATCATATAGTTATATAGTATAGGAGTGCATCACCAGTGATGCTGAGGCTGGAGATCATATAGTTATATAGTATAGGAGTTGGGTAGAGACCAGTGCTGATTTCATCGACTAATGCTTTGATGAAAAATGATGACTAAACTAAAACTAAATATATTGACAGTTTCGTCAACAAATAAAAACTAGACTAAAAGGTTAGGGAGGGACTAGTGGAGAACTAAAGCCCGGATCAGATTCTACGGTGGAGACCTATCCACCGCAAATTTGAGGTGGAAAGCTTTCCACCTCAAGTCAGAAAATAAGTGCAGGCCATCATAGTCACGGCCCACGGTGAAGTCCTTTACCCCGTCTAGACCGGTTCAGGTCGACCAATCAGTGAACGGGGTGTAGAGCCTGCCTGTCTGATAGTAAAAACAGAGAGATGTGTTGGGACTCACGGTGGAAAGCTCTCCACCGTGAGGAATGATGTAACATTGTAGTTTCATGACTCAAAAAGACTCGAAAAGACTACATCGCGGTGTAAAGCCTTCCACCGCGGACCCGACTATGATCCGGGCTTAAGTCATTTTATGTTTTGGCTGCTGAAAATAGCAGATCCACGACACAAGCTTGTAGATCGGCTATTTTCAGCATGCAACCAAGTGTAAAATTAGGTATTACAGCGCCATCAAGGTCCGGGAAAATATCTTTTCTCTACAACTGTAGATTTTGTCGACTAAAATCGTATGTTATTGATATTGATAATTTGTGTCCGGGTAGCTCAGTCGGTAGAGCGCTTGGCTTTTGACCACAAGGTCTTGGGTACGATCCCGGGCACGACCAACTCAGCGTATGAGTGGCACGGCTTGTGTGCAGCAAGTACTGGGTGCTGATGGTAGGTGTGGCGCTCCACCTCATCAATCCATCTCCCAGGGGTCTAGTGCATTGTAACGGGGATGACTCCCACGTGTCACCGGCTGATACCGACAATAAGCCACTCCGACCTTCTTGGGGAAAATATTAGATGTACAATAACAAGAAACAAGGGGGTCAGCTTTGGACGTACCACCAGCCATAGCTGCATCTACATCACCTTCCTGAAATATATGCGTGTGTGTGTACTTGTGCGTGTGCATGTTTGTGAGTATATCAGTGAAATAACCTCATTGCATTTTCTCATCTTTCTCCACTCTAGGTGTCCCATGCATTCGCCCAGACCCCCTGCCTCTAATAGAGGGGGGTGAGGTCTTCGTGACAGTCCCAACAGTTGAGCCTGTTTCCCCTGAAACCCCAACAGAGGAGAGCCTAGACAAAGATAGGTGAGGAGAAGTAGTCTCATCCAGTCATGTGAGATGAAAGGATTATGAACAGTGTTTGAGTCATTCAGTCTGAGTGTGACTCTATAATCAATCATGTATAATATAGAGTTAATTAGTTTGCTTACACTTAGATTTTCCATTGTAACAGCAGATGCTGTTGACACAATATTTTATAGGTTAGCGTAAGGTTTGAATATGTTCATAATATAAAGTCCAACCACAGTGCTGAGGCAGAGCCATTCAGTGTCTGGCGCTATAAGGCTGAGGGAGCGTGGTAAAACTCCCATAGCAGTCTGTCCCTGCTGTGTGCTAGCTGTTGTCCTGCTGCCTGCTAGCAAGCTAGCAAGCTAACACCACTGACGGCCTTGAGTTTGGAGATGGAGCCTCCCTCAGTGAACTGCGACCCAGTCGTCCCTTCCAGCGCCCCCTGCCCTCTTACCCCTTCCCTTCATTCTCCCTCACACTTTCCCTTTCCTTGGCTTTTCTTAAAACTCGCTTATCTACTCTTTACTTCCCGTCTGTACATTTGTATACTTTTGTGTTCGTACCGTTGTTTGCATCCTGATGTTGATGTCAGAGCTTCATTGCGTTGTCTTGTTACAGCTGGTATATTTTATGCAATTGTTTTATCTATTTTGACTATGGACATAATGAGATGTACTGTGCATAGATACTGGACATAATGGGGAAATATGGATGAATATTGATCAACACATTGGCGATAGTATTCTACTCAGTGATGGGTTCTTTATGTGAATTTTGTCTGGTGTTATGGCATTGATTGCTGCATTGATTTGTTAAGTGTATAGATTTACATTGCTTGCTTGTGCATACCGGTTTGTTATTGAAGACCAAGCTTATTTTTGTCTTAATTTTTGGCTGCAATTTTGTTGAGTCAAACGGCTAACACTAATAAGTATAGGTTTTAGCTTTTTTGTTACCTGTCCTCTGTGCTTTTGTCTGTCCTCGCCAGATGTTTTTGTCCATCACAGTCAGGGCTATTAGTCCTCTGTCGCGCTTCGCTCCACAGTGTTTGTGGTTCCATGTTGTGGCAGGGCTTTGTCATTGCACTGGGCAGTGCTTTAAAGAGATTCTCTTTTGTGGTACGGAATAGTTTGATAGCCTAACTGGACTTGCATGCTGGGATTTTTAGCTTGCAGTTGTGTAAAGGCCCAGTGCTCGGTTGTGTAACCATGTCATGTCCCGTGTTTTTGCAGACGGAAGACAAGGTGGGTCTCTACGCATTGAGAGGCACGGACTTGCTTCGGGCCTTGCACCACACACACACACACACACACACACACACACACACACACACACACACACACACACACACACACACACACACACATTGACTCTTTACCTAAAACAAACATTCAGTCACACCCTTATACACATGCTGCATGGCTAAGTATTCTTAACTTGCTTGTAAGGATAATACAGTATGAGCTTGATGCCAGAGTAATCAGTAGATTTACAGTCATAGTGTGTGTATGCACGGCATGTACCGTTTGTGAAGAAATTGGAGAACTTATGAGCATAATACATTTTCATTAAGGTTGCCACACTTAAAATGTGCCGGTAGATACAGTAAATGGAAGCAATGAAATGTTACTACTAATGACTACTATGTTTTAACCAGGCTGTGGTAGATGTATTTTCATAGGATTTATTAAGGAAATGTTCAAGTGTAGGCACCGTCGCATACATTTGTCCATGTTGTCTTAACAATATGCATTTCATAAGACATGCATATTTACTTATCTTTTCATTTTCTCTGTCTCTTTCTCCTATATTTGTTTATTTATCGTCCTTGTCATGAATTTCCCCTGTGGTTTTTGTTGTGGAATGTCTTCCCTATTTGATCTGTACTTATCGTTTTGTTATTTGGATCCTCTGTCGCTCGACTCTCGCTGGTCCTCGTCCACCTCGCCCTCACACATCACACGGATGCCTGCATCCGTCACGCTGCTCTCTTCTCCTCTGATGTCTGTCATGACCTCACTCTCTGTTTTTCAACCTCGATAACTTCCCTCGTACCCTTGTCTCCTGCCTATTCCACTTTTCTTTCCAACCCCTCCACCACCACCATCCATACATACCCTTATTACCCTCCTCTGCCCTGTTTGTGTCCGTTTCCATCTTTCCTTCTTCCCTTGCTCCTTCCTTCCCTTCCGGCCTTGTTCCTTCCTCACACCCTTCCCTCCCTCCCTCCTACAGTAGGAAGGTGGGGCGCAGTGAGAGTGCCCGTGTGGACCGGCACTCCTCACGGCGCCGCGGCTCTTCGCGGGCAAAGCAGTCCCGTTCCCGTAGCGACGTGGACCTCCAACAGCCCGCCGGCGCACCATCCACACCCACCTTGCTCACCCCCCAGCACTCGTAAGGCAGACAGACCCCCCCTTTACTCCACCTCTCCCTGGTCAGAGAGGCATACGGCAAGGCCACAATGTCGTCGTTCACTAGGAGACTAATTGGAAATTAGTCATTTATATGTATTGGTCCTTTCACAAGAAGACACACCATGTCCAAACTAAGTTGGCTTTGTTGGAACTTTTAACAAAATATTCTAGTTAGGTATAATGTGCATACTGATGAGACAACTTATAATAATAATAATAGTGACATTCACCTGGGTCAATTAGATTGGAGAGCAGTGTATTCAAATGATTTAAAAAGTCTCTTCGTGTGACGTACAAGACTCATACTAATGAAACAGTATATGCTGTGTAAATACTAACATGGACAAAATCATAAAATGAAAAACCTTCGGTTGACTGTATTCAGAAGGTTGTGGGTTCAAATCCACACAGATCATTCAAAGTGGTGAGGATCTACCACACTGCAGGAAAGTCTATTTTAAATATTGTGTGCAGCCTTATCGTCAGACTCTAGCTGAAAACACTGCAGATTTGATCTACATCATGATTTAACACTAATCTTAAACTGGGACAGTGTGGTTTCTGGTCTGGACTGGACTGGTACAGACAGGTTGTCAATTCAACAGTACAACCGTTTCATGGCTTCCTATCGGCTGTGAGATGGCTCTGTCGCTAACCATTGACCTTAATGGTGACGGGTAGGCAGTGAATAACCGTCTGCTGTCACCACTGACTGCATTGACACACTTAAGCTCTTTAGAAGAGTGATCATTAAGGCTGGTCAGTATCGATTTATTGGATAAGCGTTGGTCTCAAACGAGTCAATCATTCCGGGCTACCTCACTTCCTGTTGCTACAGGAAGCTACTGTCAATGATGGGAGATATTACGATTTCAAGGCTGAAGGGAATCTTGGCTTGTAAAATAGTAAAGGATCCTGGGTAAGGAGGAGATTAATTGATAGCTTTTCATTGGACTTGGTTTTTGGTATTTTTTCTTGGAACTCAAGCACTGATGATGCAGTTTCTTCTGGGAAGAAAGTGAGAGTTGATGGTCATTGTTCATTTTTCTGAAAAGTAAAGAATCATTACTAACACTTAAGATGTTACTGTTCTTATGTCAAAGTCACATGATCCCTAATAACTTCACACACATATGTTGTGCAAATTTTGTCACATCAGGTGTCACTTACAACAGCTGGGATATTGCACATTTTGTAACGCAACTGTTCAATTTGCATATTATCTCAGGCAATGGCTTAGAACAGCGGTTCTCAAACTGTGGGTCGCGCCAAATCATTTCCCTCATAATTTGGGGTTGTGGTATAAAAAGGTTTGAGAAACCCTGGCTTAGAGTGATGTTGAACTTTGCTAGAACCTCGAGTGATAGTCCAGATATTGTCGTTCATCTGATATCTGTTGTTTCTGGTTGCTTGTTATTATTTTATTTCATTTATTTCACATTGGCAGAATCTTCGACCTCGGAGTACAGAAGCAACAGATAAGGATCATCAACAATATTTAGACTTATACATCATGTCCAGATAGCTATACAACCCAAGGTTCTGCAAATGTTAAACATCACTTTCACAGCCCTTACGTTGTCCTGACTTGTTAACCCTGCCCCCCCACCTCCGGTCCTACCCCCCCCGCCCCTTCTTACCTCCTCTGTCCTCCTTCAGCACGGATGGGCCACTCTTTGTTACGGAGGTTCCTGTGTCCTCCCCCACCGGTCCCCCACCCCAACTGGAGGAGATGGATCCCCGTTTCATTGAGCTGGAAAAGGACCCACTCAACTGGAGGGAATCGGCCTCTGCCGACGCACTGGGCAGCCTGAGCAAGAAGGAGATCAAGAGACAGGAGGTCATCAACGGTAAGGAGGTGGACATCAGATGAGACTTAAGCCACTTAACCACAAAAAAATATATTCTTTTCTAAGATTTAGTTCCCCCTGCCTATGATGACATGTCCAAAATTGTGATAAAGTGGATCATCTTATTGTAATTAGATTGTGTAGTTGGAGCAGGATAGCAGATAGTTACTAGACCACCAAGTAAACAATGACAATGGTATCACAATACATAACAAGATCTACAATCCACAATGCATCGCATCCTTGCTGCGTTGTGAACTTGTAGATTGGTTATTTTCGGCAAGCGACATGTCATACGAGGACTGTTTCATCTAGTTCTGAATATGTGATCTTAACTAGCTATAGCAACGCTGTGATTTTGTGTTTGATGCAGAATCAATTCTGCATGTAACCCTGTATCCTTAGCAATAATAATTATCGTGTTAATTCTTGGCCTCATTTTCTGATAGTGCAGCTGTGCTCGAGTTAGCAAGTGGACGATTTAATTGTGTTCCAATGTTAGACATGGGATTAGGGCAGAATGAGAATGCAGTCACTTAATGAGGCTGTCACGTCCGGAAGACAAAAGATTTATGATGTTTTTATAAGGTCTTTCACTTTGCCACTTTATTTTTTGCTCAATAAAACATCCTGGAAGCTTGCTGATAAAAAGACAGAAGAGACAAAAAACCTCTGCTGTGAAATGATAAAAAGTAATTGAATCTATGCAGGTGTGATAAGAGACCCAAAGAGGCTCCCTTATGCAAACGTCACCTCAGATGAACTGAAACACAAGGCCAAAGACAGACTGACTCTCCTCTATTACTCCTGCTGCTCCTTCAGAGTTGTTTGCAACCGAGCACGCCCACGTGCGCATGCTGAGCGTCCTGCAGATGGTGTTCTCCAAGCCCCTGGAGAGGGAGGAGATCTTCACCATCAACGAACTGGCCACCATCTTCCCCAACCTGGATGAGATTATAGACATGCACTGTGAGTACGGTACATTAGGGATGGGACAATATGACATTTTCATATCACGATTATTGTGCCAAAAGAAATCGCAATTTATTATATTATCGTGATAATCAAAATACATTATCCTGGGGCGGAATATTTGGCAAAGACATTAAGAGAGTGAAAAAAAGACTATCAAGTATGTATCAAGTACGTATATTATAAGTTCCTTTTACCAATAGAGGGTTTAAGTGGTACCGGATATGCAGCTCGGAAAATACAAGGTGGATTTGTCCCAGTGCATGACAGAGTTAAATTAAATCTCCACGATACGATTATCGTGAGTGTTTTTATCACGATAAACGATAATATCGCGTATCGTTCCATCCCTACGGTACATCTCTATTTTTGTTTTATTTTATTGCATTCATTTTCTCTTATGCATCTGTTAAAAAACGGACGAGAGGTAATAAAATGGGTAACATAATTAAAAAGTGGAAGTGTCTTTTCCACTTGTTTACTTTTCTGACTAAAGTATTTAAATGTGAATCCAGATACCTTCTATGAGCATCTGAAGAAACTACGTCAGGAGGACAATTACATCGTCAGATCCATTGGTACCACCCTGCACAACAGAGTGAGTCCCTCTCTATTGTTGTCTCCTGTCCGCCATCTAGCTGTCTCCTCAGCCTGTGTTCCCATCCTGTGTCCTGAGCATGTCTCCCTAGCCCAGGGGTCTTCAACGTTTTCAGGCCAAGGACCCCTTAGTTGGTGTGACCCCTTAATCATCAGTGTCTTTTGAAATCATGTCAAAATTTGTGTTTTCAGATATTTAACCACTTGAACCGTCAATAATTAAAAAAACTTGACCTTTCACTCTGTACTTAGTCTACTCTTTTTTTCCCCTCTACACCAAAGCTCTTTGCCGAAACTGCGAGGCGTTGTGAGCTTGTAGATCGGCTATTTTTGGCTAAAGTTCTCCGAATATGGACGTTAGGGTTCAAGTGGTTAATATTAAAAAGGAAGGGGAAAAAAAAGAGTTTCTATCACGCAAAGGAGGACCCCCTGTTGAATACCCCTGCCCTAGCTTGTTTCCTTCCCTGCTCCCTGCCATTGCGCTTTCTCCTTTGTCTCCACAGCCTGTGTCCTCAGCCTCCCTTATGGCTCAATGCCATCTTTCTGTCTCCTATCTGTGTCCTCAGCCTGTGTCCTCAGTCTCCCTCACAGCTCCCTGCCATCGCTGATGTGCTTTCCATCTGTGTCATTTTCTCACCTGCGGTCACCTCTCTCCCTGAACCCCACCTACCGTCCTTACTTTCTTTGGCATTGTTTCTGTGTTCCATCTCTTTTCGTCTCATCTTTTGCTATTTGCTGTTTATGCACCACAATGGGATATCTCTCAGGTTTTGTGTCCAATACCATTACTGTGTGTGTGTGTGTGAGAGATTTGGTTTTTGCTTATTGTTATGTTCCCATGTATGGACTGAAGTTATTACTGAAAGCAATTTCACATGGCAATACAGATCCCAATCCCAGTTGCATTAGCTCCATCTAGTCTACTGCAAAGTGAGTTATTTGTTTGGTAAGGTAATTGTATACTGGTCTCAATGTATGATAATATTTCCATATCTGTACTCCTCTATTTCACGATAAAGCACCGAAAAGCCATTTCCTGCAGCTCAGGCTGCATGGCAGTAGCAATTATAACCCTAACTATAATAATGTCATGTTGTTCCAAACCCAAAGCGTATTTATACCTCTGTGTCTGTTTTCTCAGTTTGGCGGCACAGAGGGGGAGTGGTTCCAGAAACTGACAGCTCGGTTTTGCAGCCACCAGTCTTGGGCGCTGGACCAGATCAAGAGTCGTCAGAAGATAGAGCCACGCTGCAAAGCTTTCATACTGGTATATATTATACATTACATAATACAAACGCACCCAGTTGTTTTCCTAAATACTTTAATCAAAATCAAAGTCTCTCGTAGACACGCACGCACACACACAAGAAACACACACACACAAGAAACACACACACACACACACACACACACACACACACACACACACACACACACACACACACACACACACACACACACACACACACACACACACAGGGAATTGAAAACACAACAGAAGCAGAGATGCATGCAAGCTACTCAGTCAGACACAATGTGTGCTATAGTCCTAAACTCAAAAAACTATTGTGCAGACTTTTTATTTTAATTTGATTTACTCTGTTGGGATGCTTGAAGCACAAGAATTGCAGCACAGATAAAGCGGTTAAAAACTATTGGACCTTGGAAGCTAATGATGGAAATACGGTGACATAGATTACATACAGGCATTATCTCCATCTGTCTCACATGCATTAATTCTGGTTGTGTGTCTTTGTGACTCCTGATGTCTTTGTTGTGAATGAAACCCTTAGGGAGGTGTTTATTCTCGAGGTCGGCTGCACTTTTGACTACAGCTTGGAAGAAGCCTTTCTAACCAAAGTGCTGAAATATCAACAGCTAGTGCAGACCATCTCACAGCTAGGCTACAGATGTAAACTTTTAGTTTTTATCTTTGGCAGCCTTGGGCATGTGCACAAGTTGGTTGTGAGGGGCTTACTTATGGCAGGCCTCTCCAAAAGGAGGGCCAAACAGTTATCAAGGTATTGCTCAGTGTCCGCCATTATAGGAAGCCGCTCAATTTGGAGGAGGCGTTGCTTCCTCTACCCATGACTTATGTCCGCTGTCTGACAAGTATTGAATGTAACAATGATTAGCCGTTCAGGCTCTTTGTAACTGGCTGTTCTTTCATATTATCTGACTGCACTGTCATTGTTTATGACCTTTGTATGAGGCTTCCTTGTACTTCTGTTTATGTGGTCATAAATAAACATTTCATGTGTGTGTGTGTGTGTGTGTGTGTGTGTGTGTGACTGTGTGACTGTGTGTGTGTGTGTGTGTGTCGTCTTGTCTTGTCTTGTCTGTCTGATAGGAGGCAGAGAGCAAACCACAGTGCCGCAGGTTACAGCTAAAGGACATCATTCCTATAGAGATGCAGAGGCTGACCAAGTACCCCCTGCTGCTTGAGAACATCGCCAAGAGCACAGGTGTGTGCGTGTGTCTGTATGCTGCTACTTTTCAAGTGGAATAATCATCAAATGGCATCATCTACAGGGAGGCTATGGTTCATGTGGTTAAGCAGCTGAAACTCCTGTGTGTTGCGTGTCCCCCACAGAGGACCAGGTGGAGAAAGAGAGCGTTCAGCAGAGTGCCGAGTTCTGCAGGAAGATCCTCAACCACGTCAATGAGGAGGTGAAGGTCATGGAGAACTTGCTGGTGAGTGACATGCGCAGCAGAGGACTCGACACGCCACCGCACAGTGATTCAGCACCAAAAGGAGCATACCCTTGAACACAGTTTCATCAGCTACTACAGATCAATCACAAATGTGCCATTCTTTTCAAAAATGCCCGAAAAAGCAGTGTCTCAGCAACTCATAGATCACCTTACATTCAATAATCTGTATGCGCACCTCATCAATCCGGGTTCAGAAGATTTCACAGCACAGAAAGTGCTCTGCCACAGGGGGTAAAATAATTACTACTTGCTTCGGACTCTGGCTCAGTTTCAACACTGGTGCCCTTAGACCTCAGTGGAACATTCAAGACAATTCATCACAAAATTCCCCTAGATCATCTAGTTATATTGGCTTCTCTGGCACTGCTGTCTTCTCATTTAGAACATACTGTATAACTGACAGATCTAACTTTGTTTTACACAACTACTGCTCATCAGATCAGTGTTTCAGTGTACCACAGAGATCTGTGCTTGGGCCTATTTTCTCTTTTTATAATGGTAAATAATCCAGCATTATAAACTAGGTTACATATCCATTAAGCCTGATGTCTGTCATCAGCTGATAAAGTTAGAAGAATGTCTATTAGAAATCAAATATTGGATCTCATCTATTATTCACACTGGTTCCATAATTTCATTAAGCCCTAGTATTAATAATCTTGGTGTCCTATTTGATCCAAATCTCTCTTTTGGAAAACTTCACACATTGCCAAGATCTGTCCCATTTTTCTTTACATGGCTGATGATGAACCAATTGTTCATGTATTTGTCTCATCTAGACAATTGTAACACGCTTTTCTCTGACTTATCGAATTCAACAATTAGTGAATTACAACTTGTACAAAATACTGCTGCTTGGATATTGATCAGTTTCTACATTTCCTCTCCCCTTTACCCTTTCCTCTCCTCAGACTCTCAAGGATTACCAACGTAGATTGGACACATCAGGGCTCAGACCCAGTAATGAACTATATACTGAATACAGGGTAAGATTCTGGACAGTGTCGCTTGATCCAACACTGACTTTTCAGTTGTTTTGGCATGTATGTTTTATTTCCATATGTTGTGTCTTAAACAACTCAGAGAAAACTAAGAAAACAAAAGGGCACTCTAGACTCTAAAGACACATTTTGAGTGAGGAAAGGCAGAAACTTCGGGAAGGATCACAAATGCCTCACACAAAATGTACACAATGGGTGCAGGGAGGCCTATCCAAGAGCAAAAAAGCAAGAGAACAAAGCTATAAATGATTAAAAACACAATTATATAATGATCAATAAAATCAACAAGGAAGTCAATTTAACACATTTGTGTGACAGTCAGTGAATCAAATCCACAACCCTTTTTGTTTCCTTACAGCATTATCTCTTCCTGTCAGACGCTCATTTTAAGTTGACATTGTCATTGTGGATGCTACTGTCCTTCATCCCCCTTCTGCTCATTTTAGAAATCAATTTATCTCTCTCTTGTCAGAACATTGACCTCACCCAAAAGAAGATGATCTATGAAGGTACGCTTACGTGGAGAGTCACCAAGGAGAAAGCTATAGGTAATATAACTATATTATTATTCATTTCTTATACACCCAGCATCCATTAACACTTATGCTGCCGTTGACATGTCAGCTCATCAATGAAAGGGTTAATACCATGACGCCGTTGACGAGGCACCTCGTCACACTTACTGTAAAACTGTATTACTGTACGTCTTGGCTGTCCTTTCTGCATCGGTAATGTCCGCGATTTGTTTACTGCCCACGTTTGGCGTCCACGCGAAGTGAAGCTCCTCCATTAGAAATCCATTGATCTTTCAATAAAGAGACTTCATTTACTCGAACAAATACATTTTGATCCCAAGGCTGGCATGTTTCGAGCTAAATCTGCATTTGTGTGGTGGCCGCCATGACACTTTCATGTCAACACACTGTCACGTGACTAGATGGGGTAAACGTGAAAAAAAGAAAGTAAAGTGGAAAAAAATCGATTAAAGTTACTGTTAATGTACTGTAAGTCTATTGTAAGTAACGTTCTTAGCAACACAGCTTAGATCGGATAAGATGATGATAAATAAGGAACGGTTTTGGACATACATGGTTTACCACCCAACAGCAACAATGTACGAATGAGCCAGGGACCGGTTTAAGACATTTATTCATTTATTTTATTGGTCTAAATTAAATAAGTTATCCGATTTAAAAAATGATCTTCTATTATTGCCAAGCTCAGCCTTGTCGTTTCAGAGTGGCACAGCTGGATTAGTGTACTGTGTTAATCAGTTGCTTCACTATACTGGGTGTGGCCAGCAAGGGAAAAGCAGGGAGACGTAAACATTTTGGGAGGTTGAATGCTAGGCATGCTGCAGAATGCTGGATCATTTGGAAGGGCTTCAGTGAGCATGTCGGGAGGCATTTATTAATGATGGCATTAGAAAAAAGAAGAAAGAAAATAATAAACTGAAGAAAAGAATCCTCACTATTCTGCCTCTCTCACCCTCCTCACTCATTCTCCTTCTCCCTTCTCCCCATCTCTCTCAATCTCTTCCCCCACCCCACCCCACCCCACCCCAGAGGTGCAGTGTGTCTTGTTGTCAGACCTCCTCGTGCTGCTGCAGAAGCAGGACGACAAGATGGTGCTGAAGTGTCAGAGTAAAAGTAACATCGCAGTGCAGGAGGGAGGCAGACAGATGCTCAGCCCCATCATCAAGCTGGACTCTGTCTTCCTGAGAGAAGTAGCCACAGGTGGGACGCACACGCACACACACACACACACACACACACACACACACCCAGCACAGAGTCACACACCTAGACACGTTCACAGCACACACATCCGCACCTATAGACTCATGCACAACACTGACCGGAGCACACACAGCACATAGGGTACTATGGTAGCCTGGGTACCAGCCTGCTACGCTACGTTCCGTGGATTTGTTTTGTCACTTCGCTACTCAGTCTGGCCATGATTCAGTTGACTCGCATTTCCGAACGTCACTTGTGACGTAGGCGACGTCGTTGAACAAATCAGAGTAGGGTAAGGGTAGCTACAGTACGTGATTAGCCAGCCAATACACACTGGTGTATTTGTCCTGCCCCGCACCACAGACCAATCGGAAGCTGCGGGTGTGTTCCAGACGCTTTCTATGCCCCACCTCCATTTTGGAGATGGGAAGCTTTCCAGACTGAGTAGCAAAGTGACAAAACAGATCCACGGAACGTAGCGTAGCAGGCTGGCACCCAGGCTACACATAGGGTGCAACTACTGTAACAATTTTCACAATGGATTAATCTTTAGTTGTTGTTTTTAGTCTGTGCATTTAATTTAGACCACAAATTTACAGTAAAACAACACAAAAGCATGTGATATGAACTCATACTGACAACCAGTCAGAAAATCACTGCTATAGACTCTCTCTTCCTCTCACTCGCATACGCACGCTCGCATCCATACATGCTACACGCACAAGACACAAGATCAACTTGTCCTGCTGTGTGTGTCTGTCAGATCGCAAGGCCTTCTATGTGATCTTCACCTGGGACAGCGGTGCTCAGATCTACGAGCTGGTGGCCCCGTATGTACCGGAATGTAAGGGGTGAGTAGGGGAGGGTCTGGTGGTCTACTTCATGTTCAAAATGTTGTCTAGCCTTTTTTACTGGAACTGTAGGACAAGGTTTGTCTTGACACCAGTCCAGATCCACATGATCTGATTTGCTTAACTTTAGTCAGTGACTAAGATCTAAAGTACAATTAATTGTTATTTAGTGGTTAAATAAACCAAGGACAGAGGATATTGTCTAGTTATTATTTGATTTATTATTGTAATATTAATAATTTAATGCTAGTACTGTAGCAATATATTTTAGCAAGTATTTTAAAATAGGATGAATTGTGCTAAAGGTTTTGTGTATTACTTCCTGTGTATGTGTGTATATCTGTGTAGCTGGACAGACGTGATAAAGAAAGCGGTGGACGATCTAAAGAAGAGTGGACTTCACCAAAAGCTGCCATTGCCTCCAGGTGGAGGACCCCCATTAAGTCCCTCAGCGTAAGTCTCTCTCTGTGTGTGTGTGTGTGTGTGTGTGTGTGTGTGTGTGTGTGTGTGTGTGTGTGTGTGTGTGTGTGTGTGTGTGTGTGTGTGTGTGTGTGTGTGTGTGTGTTATGGTGAGAGAAAGTTCTCATTCATCGCTTGCAGTGTTCATTTTGAATAACTTCAAAATAATAGTTTATATAAAATAACTAGTTTTTGTCATATTTTAGTCATCTGAAACGTTATAGTTTTAGTTGGCTAAATATCATAAGGTTTTAGTCGACTAAATCTTGGTGGGCCTTGATGGTGTCATAACTCATAATGCCTGAATGCTGCAAATAGTAGATCAACAAGCTCACAACGCATCGCAGCGTGACACATTGTGAGCTTATAGATCTGCTATTTTCAGAGTGCAATACCAGAGCGCAACCAAACATAAAATGACTTGTCTTAGCTCTACAGGATCTCTCCTCCCTCCCTCCCTGACATTTTAGTCTAGTTTTTATTTTGTCAATATATTTAGTCTTAATTTTTGTCATCATGGCTTAGTTTTTATTTAGTTTTTGTCAGAGAGTGTTCACGAAATGAGCACTGATGGCTTGCCGAATTCCCCACGTCTCAAACCTCTCTAATGACCATAAAAAAGGACATTTCATGCCAGCAGTTAGTGCTCTTTGATTTATCTTGATGTAAAAATTAAGATTGCCAAATGAACTAATTCTGCTATACTACCGGTGTCCCTCATATTTGGAATAATTGATGTCTTTTCGCTCGTCTCTCAATCTTTTACTTCCATGTTTTTCTCTCAGGCTCACTGTCCCCTTGAGTCCCACGGAGAATGGAGGGCTGAAGAGCGCCAGCGGTGAGTGAGAGCTCCCATATTTCATCGGCGGAGCGCTATCGACTTGCAAACCACATTCAGTGTTATTACTATGCATGGTTAAAGGCCACAGCCCGCCTTTAAAGCTGCTGCTTGTCCGCAGATCGAGATAAGGATGGCCTGACGGATGACAATTCGACCAACACCCGTCATCTGCTGATCGACTACCTGTCGGAAAAAGGCTTCGACCTGATTGGCCACACCAACAGTGACCAGGAGCAGGAGAAGGTGGCCAACTGCGCATTGGATGAAGGTTACACTTTTATAACTTTCCTTCTGTCTTACTTTGGCCCAATTCCAATGTCCGCCCTGAGTCCTCAAGCCCCGCTTCCTCACTGACTTAAGTGATGTCAACTGGTAAGTGCCTGAGGGTGAGAGGCTGCAAGGGCTTCAAATGGTATAAAATGGGAGCGCACTTTAGAGAGTCCTTCATTCACAACACTTTAAATAACTTCTAAAACTCTTACTGTGCATTCATTGCTTTAAAGGCTGTGATTGTATATTATTATTATCATTCATTTTAATTTGAGTTTAGATTATTGTAATATTATTCATTTTAAATAGTATTTCCATATTCTGTATTTACTTTTCTAATTTCCTATCTTTACTAAATATGTACCTTCCATTCCTATACTATTTGCTGACATTCTAACCGCAATGCGATACCAATTTGCAGACTTAAATGATTGGCGTTTGGAGGACTGCCCTCATTCCCCTGGTAACACTATGAACTGTGGGTAATTCTGCATCGATGATGACTTGCAGAAAGGGTGCATAAAGGGCTCTGCCTGAGCCCTCACTGAATTACCAATTTAAAATGGGACAGCCCTTAAGCCGGCACAGTCTTCACATGAGCGGTTTGGAATTGGGCCTTCCTTTCTGTCTGTCATGCCTGTCTGTCTCATGAAGATCACATCCACCTAATCTGACTCTTTCTCCAACGCCACAGTCATGTCGCTGAAAAGGCTACTGGTCACCAGCATCAGCCTATCTGACGACTTCCAACTAGATGAGAATGGAGGGGAGGCGCCCGAGAGGACGGACCAAGACACAGATGGTGGTCAGTCAACAGGTAACAACTAGAAAAGTGTTGTTGCCGTGGCGCGAGTCACACCTGCAAATGAATTCCGTCTTAACATTTGAATTCTCCCCATTCAAGTCAATGGGGAAGATTAATTCACTAATAAATGAATGGCTATTTATGGAGATCTGTGTCAGTTATTGTCCCTTTTATGCCCGTATATGGAGATCTAACAAAAGTACAAATTGTAATTAAAGTCAATGGAGAAAATTAATTCATGAATAAATGTATATATATAAATTAAACTATATAACATATCTCTTAGCAAAATGCACCCCTGCGTATCCCGATGAAGCCGACCAATTTGAGATATGGCCCAAGTGGTGCCACCAAAACTGTGGGTGGAGTAGCGTGGCAAAATAAAGATGGATGGATGGAAATAAAGTCGGACAAGCACACTAATAATTACTGCAGTTGTAAGCACACGTAATCACTGGTATTTGAATCTGTTTCACCTTATTCAAAATGAAACAAAAACCACTCCCTTCCATCTGCTTCCCGCGAACCTAGTCCTGGACATGCCCCTGATGTTACCACCTGTCCTTGGTGCAAATCTAGGTGGGAGAATCCAAGGGTTTAGCTTGTAGGTCGCTTATCTCCCAATTAGGGAGTCTTACTGGTTTATATACTTTATGACAAACATATTTCTTCAGCCAACGACAGACTCATTATTTTCATGTCAGTCGTTCACATTCCGTCTGTCTGTTTTGCAGAAGAAAGGCAAAGCGGTGACAGCGGAGCAGGAGCGGACGCCATTGCAGATGGGACGGAGGCAGGAGGACTAGAGGTCAAAGCAGGAGAGGAGGACGGTGGGATCAGCGCTCCCCTGGTGTTGTCCAAGGAGAGGATGGAAGAGGTCGGTAGAAGGCTCCAGAGCCTGGAGGAACAATTGGCAAGACTTCAGGTGAGAGAGTCACCCAAGTCCCCGCCATCCACTAAGCCACTGGCTCCCAAACACTGCATCATGTTTTTATGGGTCCCTTAATACTTTGTTTCCTATACGTTATGTCAAAACATTTTCAAAAAACATTCCCCCAAAAGCTAAGAGTTTCATATATATATAAATATATAATGATGAAGTAATTTAATTAATAAATAAATAATCGAATAAATTCCATAAATTAGAATACACATGTTTAAGAATTAGTGGCAATAGCTGATCTACGAGCTCACAACACGGCGCGATGCGACGCGTGGTGAGCTTGTAGATCTGCTGTTTTCATTAGTTTAGGTCCAGGGCAAACGTCTAATCTCTCTTTGGGGTCTCGACCTGAAAAGTAACCACTGCACTACGCCAAATCCTGTTGCCGAAAATAGCAGATCTGCAAGCTCACACCAACGCATCACGCTCGCTCACACAATGCGATGCCTTCTGAGCATGTAGATCTGCTATCTTTGCTGATTGTTCACTCCAGAATAGAGATGGACGCTAGGTGCTCAGAGTGGTATAAGTGACATGTGGCGGGGGGATGATTTGAGTAAGATGCGAGCCTGGCAATACCTTTTGTGTGGACAGATGGACTGCGAGAAATGCCACAAAGGAGAAAGTAAAGAACAAGAAAACCACTTAACCACTGCCGTTACTGGCTGGCTGAAAATTGCCTTTTGAAATTGGACTTCTCTGACAATGGCCATTATGTTCTCGCCCTGCAATGGGATGTGTCAGAAAGACGGCGAGAGAGGGGATGATAAGAGTATCAGGCGGTGTGTATGTATGTGTGGTTGTTAAAGCAAGGGGTGTGTGTGTGTGTGTGTGTGTGTGCGTGCGCACGCGCCTGCCTATCGGGGGCTGGCAAGTGTGTCCCAGCGTACTGAGAGCGGTGTTATTGATCTGTGTTTCAGGCTGTGGAGGAAGCACACCACAGACTGCAGGAGGCACTCTCCAAGTTCTCCCTGGAGGGGGGCAACTTGCAATGAGAGAGCAGCACCGCCCCCTGCTGACCACCAGGTGAGACGTCATGTAAACCTGCTATAACACCTGTCTAGACATGCGTAATTATTAGGGCTGGGATGCGATTAAAAAATTTAATCTAATTAATTACAGGCTCTGTGATTAATTAATCGCAATTAATCGCATTTTAATCGCACATCGATATTTGACCTGAGAAGCATTCTTTTTCAAGTAAAACACATTTTGTTATACGAGTGAATCAACAAGTGAGTTTTTTAAATCTAAATTTCGCATCCACTGGGCCAAGCAAAGCGCTCTGATCGGCTACTTCTCCCTTTGCGTTTGTTGTCTCTTCTTGGTTGGTGCATGGCTATGATTGGTATGCCTGAAACTGAAGGTTCTGTGGTGCAAAAACTAAGTGCGATTAAAATGAGTTAATTGTAACAGTAAATGTAGCCCCATTCATTCTGAAGCAATTTGGGGGTGCATTTGGGTCCCCATCCGGAATCAATGGGGGTGCATTTATTGTCATCAAAGTTTTGTCTTAGGAATGTGACAAATACAGACAAATATTATTGAACTCAAGTCTCCATGGCATGAGTAATCAATAGAAAAAAAGTCATTTTGGGGGTGAACTACTAGTAAAAGTATCAATATTGCACTGTAGAACTACTCTGTAAAAGTCCGGAATTCAAAATGTACTTGAGTAAAAGTACAAAAGTATTGGTATCAAAATATACTTAAAGTACAAAAGTAAAAGTATTCATTTGTGTTTACTCACGTAAAGTACAAATTTGAGGTATTGTACTTTACTTAAGTACAGTATTGAGTAAATGTTCTTAGTTACTTTCTGCCACTGACATTCAGTCACCCGACACATGCAAGTCTTTAAATGGCATGTTAGTGCATTCCCATCTGTGCATGAGTTTTGAACTTGTTTTTCTGTACCATTTTTATTTCAACTTAAAGTGCTTTGTCTTCTTTCCCAATTCCAGATCACTGCAGGTTCCAGAGTCGCTGTTTGACCGTCTGTATAAATTCCCCCATTTTGCTCAAACTCATTATGCCATGCCTGGATTCTCGCTGAATCTGAATCTGCAGCCGGTCGTAACCCAGCAAGACATCTCTGCCAGGCCCGAGGGGGAGGGCTCAGTGCGCAGTGCAGTGGTTCACTGAGGAAACATGGGAGCTGTGTGTGTGCACGTGTGTGTGTGTGTGTGTGTGTGTGTGTGTGTGTGTGTGTGTGTCTGTGTGCACATGCGTTCAAGCATGCATGCAAGACACAGATGAGAGATATGTCCCCTTTTTTGTGGGAGACAAATTTGAGAAGAAAAAGTGCCAAAAAAAATGGAGCAATATTTTTTGCTGTGTGAGAAAGATGCTGCCTAACAAAAAAAATGTAGTGACTGTAATAACACACATACACACACCGGAGACATGCATGTGAGAAAATCTTTAAAAGTATAATTCATATACCATGTATGCATGCCAAGTTATACCTGATTTGAGCCCATTCGGGGCATGGTAGTAGAGTTTAAGATATACCAAAATGCTACTGCAAATTAGTACGTATTTCTTTTCTATCCTATGCCAAAGTACAGCAGAAATGCACTTTTCTCTTACGATCAAATGCAATTGGACGCACACTGTTTCCCAACATTGATTTTTGCAATATTTATTAGTTTTATCTATCTGTTCAGTTTATATATTTTGTGTGCATTATTTAGCCGGTCTTTCTCATTGACAGGAACTGTGTGCGTGGTAGCATGTGTATGTGTGTGTATGTGTGTTACAGTAGTGTTTAAGGTGGTGAATCCAATTTGTTTCACGTTACCTTACTGTAATTAGATGAAATTAGAAACATATATGCATATAACATATATATTATATATGTATAGTGCCACTCTAGCTGTTTGTTTTTAGTGATTAGAGTCTTGTTTGCGTTGACTGCTTTTATTTATTCCTCTTGAGTCCTGTTGAGTAATTTGCCTGCCTCTCTGGTGTAACACCGCTGTAGCACTGGACTGGGATGATGGAAAGATGCGAGCGAGAAAGACGGCAGAGAAAAGACAGACAGGCACAGAATGTAGAACTGGTATCTTGCACAGCGGAGGAGTGGGGTAGGAGAACTTGCTTTTCAGTAGAAAATCTGTTACATTTGACAAGCGATATATATTGACAAGCGAAGTATAAATTGGCTATAAAAAAAAAGAGGGAAAAAACATTCTATTGTTTTTGCTTAGGCCAATCTGATAATGTGTGGAAAGATGTGTAGAAAAGACTAGATAATGGTTTGTAGTACCATACTGTAGAGCAGCAGTTTTCAACCTTTTTCATATCAAGGTCCATTATTTATTGGGCATTTGAGCCGCAGACCACCATTTGATGAGATTTAGACTCTCGGACCCAAAACGTTTTATCGTTGGATAAGATGTCATTTCCATGCTGTATTGATGTTGGTGCCATAGGAGAGATAACAGGCGTTGATCAAAATAACCAATTATTCTACTTGTGGAGGCTTCTTTTAAATTAATTGATGCAGATTTTGGACAATAATTTAACTCTATGGTCCATCTATGGTTTCATTTTACACTCGAGTTAAAGATCTATAAGGGTCCATTTGGTTACCAACTCTACATTATTTAGCTGGGGACCACCTGTAACCCCACCAAGGACCACTGGTTGACAACCACTGCTAGAGAACACACACACACGGAGGGGTCCAGTGCTACAACGGTTGACAAAAGGGGACGTGGTGTCACTGCCAATGATAGCCTAGCCTGTTTTGATTCTGCCATTTGTCTGCAACTGCCAACTCTTTGTCATCACAATCATGGCTTAAGCTTGATGTACAGTATACTTCATTATGCGCTGTGTCGCTCACCAGAAATGGCAGATGTACATAATCAAAGCCTATGGCTACCTAGCCAAATCTGGGAATTAGAAAGACGTGGTTACAACTTTTATAATTACGCTAATAATGTATTTGTCTAAAAAGATTATATTCTTTAATGGTAGCAATATTTCAATCAAGATTGGACCCCTTGTTTTCCTCTTTGTTTTTGCATTGTACTGTACGTTCAGGAGTTGATTGTAGTTCTGTTGATTATGACTATGATTTCTGAGTGGTGGCATTGAACCATAGCCACGCACACAGGACCAAAGACATTTACCATATGAGCTTTTAATCACATTAACCATGATGTCCTTATTTTGGGCAACTTTTTCAAAAACATTGAGAATTGTTTTTTTATTTTCAAGATTTGTGAAAATAGATGTTCAAACTCACGACGTGTCATGACATAATGAGTTGTGAGCTTGTAGATCGGCTATTTTTGCTAATATATAGGGCTTAACTGGTTACTGTTGTTAGGACTCAAAGCGCACGTTGGCATTGTTTGATGTTAGCGCAATGTTACTTGATGCTGATTTGAAAGTGGTGACTCAATAGCACTGACTGTTTAAGCAGTACCGGCTTTAACATTTCCTCTCTAAATTCCAATATGTGACTGTTGAGTTTATTGCCTACTACACAGACAGTCACGTGGTTACAGTAGCTTATAATCAAAACAAAGGGTTCCAGAAATGGGCCAAAGTAGGTAAACATGAAGGGTAATAATTAGATATTGCTTAGCTCTGTCACAGCACTTGAATTACTCCCAACTACCCCCAAAAGGAAATTGCAGACTGCTACATTTCTAAAATATTGCCTGTCATTACACAAAACCACATTTTGTATTTCAGCAAAGAAAAGAGGTGCAAAAGTTGGTCTCCAGCAATAATAAATGCAGAAATTAAATGAGCACATAATCTGCATATGTCCGGCAAGGCCAGTTTGACTGCAACATGCTGTACTGTACAGAACTAGACCGTGGGCCAGTGCACACTGAGTTAAGGGTTTTGTGTGCACACTATGCACACATAACACCTCTGGTATTGAGATAAACACACTGCTCCAGTTCCAGAAAGAGGGACTCATGGAAATGGGAAAAGGAGGATCTCATTCTCCTGGAGTCGAATAAGGATACAGAGTTGAACTTGTTTATTTTTTATTTTAATTTGTATTTCTTTTGTGGTGGGGGAAACAGCAAACTAGTCGCCACTCCAGTACTGTTATAACGCGATTGCTTTGAAAATATATATCATGGCTGTCAGGCAGAAACCTCTTACGCTTTGCAAGCTTGTAGATCAGCCATTTTCGCTGTTTTAATTTTCAGGAGTAATGAATAAATGGTTTTGGCGGTGTGTAATGTTTCCACCCCGACAGTGATCACATTCTCATCACTGCTGCCTTGGCAACAGCAGCACAGACCCCACCACCACCACAAGTTACAGTACACCCTCTTAAACCTCAGTATAAAATGATGCATATTGAGTTGCTGTCAGTCACCCAAGTGACAAAAGTTACTGGTGGAAGGTTACAATTTGTGTTTGAGCATCACTGCCTTGCTCTTGATGTCTAGTCTATATTTAAACTCCCCCCCTTCTCAGATTTCAATCACTTTTGTATCAATCCTCTTAAAGTAAAAAAAAAAAGTATATAAATGTTGCATTTTAGGAAAAAAGGACTTGGCGAGTTTGCTTAATAAATGTCTTAGCTGCACGCATAATCACACATCACGATCACATCAGCCTCACCTCTTATGCCAAGTCCGATCACGTTTTCATGTCGCACAATTTTACTGTATGTTAATGTATGTTTGATTTGCTTGAATGGGTTGGGGAGGTTTTTGTTATCCTTTTCTGTAGAAGATTGTAATTTTGTTTTATGCATTCACCAATAACGGGGAGAGAAAATACGTTTTTGGCACAATTACACATTCTTAACCTACCATAGTCTAACTATATCTGGTGCGTTATTTCAGTGGCAACTTGTTTTTCCTAGACCGGTTGTCCACCCAGCCTGTACATGGGATATGGTTAAAGGGGTAATCTGGATTTCTCCCCATTGATATGGAGTGATCACTGAGTAAAATGTTGTTAACAGCAGTAACTTGCAGTACCTCCACTCATCAACTACTGTACTTTACTGGAGCGAATGACTACTACAGACAGACGCTTATCTCTTATCTCTCTCTTTCCCCCTCCACCCTTCTCTGGCTTTTCCTCATGTATCCTATAACAAAATACATAGATGTATAGAAAATGTATTTATAGAGCGGTGCCTTGTTCCGACGATCAAGCTGTTTTTGTTTGTTTAATTGTCCTTCCAAAGTGCTCTCGAGTCTACAAACGAAAACACTGTTTTGGGGGAGGGGTTTGGGACATGAAATTGACACAGGAGAGAGCGAGACAATGAACGAATGACTGACCAATGCACACAGAGATAATGTCAGGATTCTGATTGGTTTGATTCAGGTATAGGGGGGAGGGAATAGAAGGGGTCTATCGCATTTTGACCTAACTCTTTACCGGCCCTGTAGAGAAACTCAGGGGTAGCCTGTACTCTCTCAGCGTTTGTGTCCACCTCTGTACCTGCAACGGTATTTGAACCCTCAACCGCACCGTACAAACCTCGCTCCCACCCAACGCTTTGTATAGAAAAGTCGACGTTACGCAGGAATCCTGTCATCTTGTTTATCTATAAACATAATTATGCAAGAACTATAATGTGTATTTGGGCTTTTGAGTTTTTTCTGTTGTTTTTTTATTGTGCTAGAGGGTTTTTAATTATGTATACTGCAGAAGGATGGTGGTACGTTCTTTTTTTATTTTTAATAAATGGGGTAAACAAATTACTGTCTTGTCATTTTGTGTAGTCATTAGGTACTAATTGATTTGGTTGCAGAGGGATTCGGGCTGTATTCAGATGTTGTAGTCTTCAGTTTATTTGCATAATGATGGAAGCAAGGTGATTAAAATGCACTGAGAGAGTAATAAAAACTGACAGATAAGAAACAAATTAATCATTTGTATTTAGATGAGATGAGAAAAAACTCCCTCTTCAAATCAAACGAAAAGAAGTATAACGTATCATCAAACGGATTTAAAATTATAGAGGTTGTGTACACGGAGTGACAGTGATCCCAGAATTATAAATTCGTTTTATGGATATGGATTAGAATTTAGCTTTGCTGTGATCGTCCTCTGGACTGTATAATGTAGGAATAACTTTGCACTTGAGTTATTTAGCAGGGTTTCTCTTAAGTTGTGTCTGTGGTGGGCCTGGTGACCTAGACTTCCACTGATATACTGATATTCTATTCCCCAGATATTGCATTTTCCATGTCCCTGGTCTAAATGAGTCCCTGAAGATGTGCCTACCTGGATGATTATTCATGTAGTAATGTAATTAAAGATAAGATAATAATTTCTTTAAAGTTTTATTTTTATTGTATTGATTGATTGGAAGTGGCCCGTGGGCCAGAGTTTGATTATCACTGGTCTACACAATAAGGATCAGCCATTCTTTGGATCCCCAAATAGAGTTGCTATACACCATTCTATTAAGTATGGTCTGGACTCGAGTATGAAGTAACTCCACCTAGACTGCCACTGCTATAGTTTATTATTCCCAAGGTACTGCATTATCCACTCCTAATATCCTCAGCCTAAATTAATCCCTGATTTAACGGCTACACAATAAGGATCTGCCATTCTTTTGATTCCGAAGATTCCAGTTGATAATACACCACCAGTCTATTGTTATGCTATGGACTGGAGTATGAAGTTACTCCACCTGCTCTAGTCAGCTGCAGCTCTGTACAGTATTTCCACTTCAGTTGTATGCAAATAAGTGACTGCTGAAAGTAATTGAAGCATACATCCTGCCCGAGAAAACAAAAACAGAAGACACTGGTCTTATCAGCGAAACAACAGTCGAGTCTTGACAACACTGTACGGAACAACATTGGCACCGTTACAAGAACGTATTGTTTTTGCAATTTATTTTGGATTGGTGGAAGAAATGGTGGCGGTTACAATCGTTGTCCTATGGAGCTTTGTTGGTGAGTTTGACAATATATTTTCAAGGTATTGGATAGCTACTTTTCA